>NW_026517490.1:0-69626 GCF_026319265.1 Colletotrichum chrysophilum | reverse complement strand
CCCCCCCCCCCCCCCCCCCCAAAAGGGTATTAACGACTTTCCAGGAAGAATCAGCTATGAGACAAACTTGAGCTCCGCTGTCAGCATTGAGAAGACATCAACAATGGCACCCAGGCCGGCCAGGCCCAGCAGATCCAACAGACATTCCGTCCGCTCCACCACCCTAGCCCCGGAAGAGGTCCTGTTCCGCCGCAAATCTGCACCCGAGCGATTTGCTGAGTTTGACGTCTACATGGCGCATGAGCGAAATCTACCCGATGGTGGCCGCGAGTCCTTGCCGGATAGTGATCTTGTCAAAGCCGTGCACTCCTATGCCAGCCATTTCTATTTCGACCAGAAGCGCAGCGCAGACTTCCAAGTTGGGACACGGAACATTGATGAGCGAAGCATGGATGAAACTGCCTTGCTCGCTTTTGGCATACTCCTTGAGGAGGCCGGCAGAGAGATTTTGGGAACTAAGGGAGACATGGTGTTCACTGAAGGCCTTGACATTTCCTCAGACGCCGAGCCAGCACCAGAAGCACACCCTATGGCTGCCAATGGCCTAGTCCATTCTGTGAGCGACAGTTCCGTTCGTCCACCCGTGTCAGTTGGATTCACCGACCTTGGGTCCTGGAAAAGGCCCCAGAAGAGGCGCAAAATGACCGATCTCGAAGACGCCTGAGGTTCCGCCGCATCTCGGCTTAACCGAATTGTTGGCTCCAACACATCACGCCACTCACCCATGCATTCGTTCATTATAGCAGGTCTTGAACACCTGCTAAACAAATGCCAATAACCCGGAAAAAGAATGGGCTAAGCAATGGAGGGACAAAGAGCAAGGCTCGGTTACAGATGTCCCGTCATCACGTACTCATTTGTACTGCAACACCATGCCCACAAACCAGGGCCGTGTTTGCTGTTGGCTAATGCGAAAAGCAAACAACCCATATCAGCCAATGGAGCTCGACATACAAGGTTCTTATGAATGCCTGACCAGTCTTATTCAAACACGAGCAGCAAGGCCCCTCGCTGGCGTGAGCAATGGTTTCCCGTCTGGAAATGGAAGATCAATCCTGCGTTCTTTCGTCAAACTTGTGAAGTTGCTTATCAGCACCTCACCGCCGCATTTGAAAAAGATAACGGCATGAGAACAGATGGAACCAGGCCCCCTCAGATTCCCTGCAGACCATCTTGAGGGGTTCCTGTCGCACGAATGACATGAGACTCGAGTCGGATCGGGGGTCTTGTTTGCAGCCGACTCCAACCAACAATCTCATCCCCACCTCGTCTACCTGTTAGCCAAAGAGAGATTGATCTGTCGCTAGCCGCTCCCAGGTAATTCCATCCAGTCATCAGAGTAAGTAGGCGAAAAAGGACGGATAGAGACAACTCTCTTGCGTTGAACACATCACTCACATAAAGATGACATCATGTCGTCGAAAAGTAATGTGTCGAGACAGTTGACATCGGATATACGCGCTGGCACAAAAATAAACATCAATTACACAGCCTTCATTATCAGCTTTTTGGAGCGCTTCTTAGTGCACACTTATGAACTTCGGGACACTTCGAGAGACTTCGAGAACCTCTTCTTTCCCGAGTCCGGCAGGTTTCAATGGTGACCGACGTGCTGACATCTATATTAGGCAATCCAACCGAACCACGACGCATCAGATATTCACGACCTAGCTGTGGCACCTTATTTCCGACGAGCAAGTTTTCAGTACCAAGACCATTGGACAGGCAAATTCGTTTGCATATCGCACGTTCGCTTCCGTTCTTGAAGATGTCATTTCGGCGACGAAGTCCGCCTCCGACATAAGCGGAGACGCTGATTTCTCGTCAATCCATTCGTGAAGCCTCTTGCCAGTACGGTCCATGGAGGCGTGACCGTCTTTGAGTCGAAAGTGGTATAGTTGGAGCCTCCATGCAAGTCACAGCCCCTCGAACCCGCTGTTTGTCGCATTCGTCGACTCCTAGCTTTGCACAGTTTCCAAAACATGGCCTGCCGATAGTCACACCAAAGTTGACCAACTGTTGATATCCCGTGAGGGCAAACGTTAGAGACCTGGCAGTGCTATGCCTGAGCGTTTCTTTCTTCGTCCGGTAGTTGTTTGGTTACAGCTATCCGGCCCGGGAGGTGGATATAGGAGTCCGGCGGCCGTGGTGGGGGTTTCATTCGGCACACGGCCCGTTCGTTTCTATCACTGCCGGTATAACCAGTCAGTCGCCTTGTCACAGTGTTCTTTCTGAAGGACAACCTCTGATCCTGTGAGTACTTCACAATCATTCGCAGCCGGCAAAAAAAAAAAAATTCAGACGTTCTCGCCTGCAAGCGCCATTCAATGACGGATTTGACCGCGAAAATGTGTGATGATGGCAATATTGATTCCAACTCGGAACAAAGATTCTACGGCATGCCGACCCAGCGTAGGACTCAAGATCTGGCTCTATCGGAAAAGCCCCTGGCTCAATCTTCAGAAGGGCTGGGCGATGCATCAGACCCCAAGTTCTGCGCCAGGGGGGGGAGAACAAGAGCAACTCATTCTTGCAACATTTGACGCCGTGCACTACACTTCTCAACAGAGCTTGCGCCATAGTGTACGGCCAGACGGTGCAACGAAGCCCCTTTTGCTCGATACGGCGCCCGGTGGTGTGTGCCCAAAGACAAAAATTTGTGTTTGGCGGCGACACTAACAATGGCGGAGAAAATCTAGGGGTTCACTATCAGAACAAGGCATTGTGCCGTCGCCCGACACAGAAGTCGGGGACGCCGTCGTAGTTGGGCATCGAGATCAACATTCGACGACCTTGCGACGAAAGTTTGTCTAACCATGTGCAACTCGCATTGACCGCTCGACAGTCCTCGCGCACACAAAACCCCTCGGCCGTTGAGGGCATTGTCCACCCTCGTTCGCGATATGTCAGGCATCAGGCCTGCTCTCAGGTTTGATTCATCCTTGGGGGCCACGCGATTTGCATGGGCCGGTTACACAGTTTCGGTGTCGTTTTCATCACGTGACTAACAATGCAACGGTACATTCACTGTTGCCCACGATATCGGTGCCTTGCGCCTCGCGGAGTCATGGCTAGATTTGGAAGCACGGCAATTGCTGAGAAAGGGGCTTTCTTCCCTGGCGAGGGGGCCGGTAGCTTCCCAGAGTCATGGCTCGTCGGCGAACTAGCGAGCTGATTATCGGCGAGTCGCCGAATCTTCAAGCCATCTCGCGTTACGAGTCCAGCCATTTCTTCTGCTCAACGGGAAATTCTGCGATATGCCAAGACAACTCCAGGTGCCTTTCGCCTAGGGCGACGAGCGGGTTTCAGTCGCGTGCAATTACCGTCAGGAAAGCATCACGAATCGTGACAGCCAAGTGCTCTGGAATTGCATGGCTCTGGTCGCAAATATGAGCCATCACATTCATCATAACCATCAAGTACCATGAAATCGCCAGCAGAGGGATGAGATCGCGGCGCACTGTCAGTCTCGCTGCGATGCTGGAGGGTGGAATGGTAGCAGCCAAACGCTTATGGATGCAGCACGACAGGCGATTCTCCAGCGCAGGAATTTATTATTATTCAGCTCCAGGTACACCGACTGGATGGTAGTTCGCCAATCCTTGTGGGCAGCCACTTCCCACCACGGAGACTAAAAGTGGCTGGCTTCTAGAAGCCATCTCATTATGACGACCGCCAGTTTCATCTTCTTACTTAGCGACGACTTGGCCCTAGTCCTCTGGGGATCGAACGGCGTTCCAACCTTCTACAGCATTCGGCGCCGAATCCGAGCATCCTTTCTCCGCGTCTACCTACTGCGTAGGCTCAACGAATCATTCCATTGGACGCTCCGATGCCCGCATGAGCGGAAGCTGAGATGTGATGGAAACATGGAATTCCTTGCGGAGGTGTCCGGATGCCGGCTTTCTAGCTTCGGAGCAAAAACTTTTCGAAGGGATGTGCAAGCTCCACGTGGCTGCGCGGCTTGGTACGGACCGTACGGTTCCTGACTGAAGGCTTTTTTTCATTTGATTGCGGACACCGTCAAGGACCAGCCAAATATCGAGGTGCTATTCTGAGGTACGAGACGCTCCGCTCCCGCTGCGGCGGTGACCTTTCCGCGAGTGGCGGTCTCTCTCCGAGATTTAGACGCCATGCAAACCCCAAATGCACCTCGGGATGATCGACGCAAGGCCAGCTGCCAAAATACCAACGTTGCAAAGCCAGTTCCAACGACGAAGCCTCAGTACCGCACAAGTACATTGGCAATCCCGACCACATCCTGGATGCGTACGCCAGACGCTACTGACAATCTAGGAAATCATTTGCCGTCTTGACCGGTCATGACGACCTAGGTGAATCTTTAGGGCTCGGTGTGACGGTAATGGCCTGATCAAAATGCGGAGACCCAGCAGAGGAACCAAGCTTGGATGATGACCGAGCTCACACACCGCCAACCGAGCCCCCGATTCTTCCAAGGCAAGCCGGGACAGCCCTGAACATTCTTGACTAACCAAAGGATCCAGAGTTTGTGGAGTTCTTCAAAGGCCGCTGTCTCAAGGTTCCAGAACAAAACCTCTGCACTCAACTCATAGATTCTGAGAACTGACAGCGGCGTGGTATGATATGCGGGCCTGCACTTTACTCTGGACGGTCTGGCACCGTGGCATCGGAACCAGCCTTTACCTGTCATTGGACGCGACTCTGATCATCCCCAGAAGGGCCATGTAGCCTGTCAGAAACACATCTTGGGTACTCTGGTGCCGGATCTTCAAGTGATGCGCAGAACCCAGCGCAAGTAACTCAAGTTCTTGCGGCTCAAATTGGGCGAGAAGAAGCTTACGAGGTCCTGCGATAGATCGACGGCCATGCTGCGGGCCTCAAAATGAAGTTGCAGGAACTGACGAAACTTACTGGGACTTTTATGATAACATTGCGACTTAACGGCACTTAGCACGCCTCTGCTAGTCACTCCGGCCATTACAACCTAAGCCGTAATCGGCACGGTTGTCAATCCATCGCCATTGTTCAGATGTCATTTCGATTTGCCAGGGCGTAACGGTCGCATCCCATGGAACAATAATCCGTCTTCCCTCACAAAACCGCGGTTGACGACAAACACCACCTAGTGATCGGCTAGGATTGGGCTTATCTGCGGCGCCAGGCCAGCGTTGAACTCTGTACTTGACAGTATCGCTGCCCAGTCCTCCCAGAGACCCCGGCGGCCCTGGTAAACCTTCGTCCCCAGTCAGTGCTGCGCCAATTTCCGGATCTCCATCTCCTCCTCGGGTTGCTTCTTCTGGAGCAAAAATGATCAGTCACAAGCAGGGGAGCTGAGCCAGGCGCCCTCAGTCTTCAGAGGTCGCATCTTTGGGTCCTGATCGGAATCTTCAGCACTGTCCACCAGTGACCAAGGCCTAAGGGTAGATTTCCGACATCTCTCACCTCACTGCAACAATCCCGCGGGCTCATTTGCCTGCGTGAGGTGGCAGAGATGGTTGCACACGAGGCAGGCTTGTTTCGGGACAACAGGCACGCCGCCAGTCACTGCGATGGACAAACTTCGGTCGTCAATGCAACTATTGAAGCCGAACCCTGTCGATCTCAGGACTAGATTTGTTCCCCGCACTCCGCGCTCGACGGAAGGCACTTAATTTCGTAGCGGATATGGACTCTAGTCCCGCCCGGAAGCTGGCGTGACACTTGGGAATGCAGTTTCCCTGCGCTCGACACGAGACGAACAAGAGGAGCGAATTCTAACCTTCCCGAGCACGCCGACGTGCTGCCCCGACAAGGGCATCGTCGCGGAAGTCTATGCCACCGTCGACGGGTGCCAGAGGTTGCACTTGTCACGGCGCTGGCCCGAGCATGCCATGTCCACTAAGGGTGGAGGGCATCGATTTTCGGTCCCGTGACGTTGCTGTCGTTGAGCGCTCGGATGCCCATGCCTTCGACCCTATGGGCCTCTGGCACAAATCTCATACCTGATCAGCGGCTTATCAAGTTGATGCTTCGCTAGGCTACACGTCGCCCTGCAGCTGAAGACACGGGCTGGGAATATTTGACGGGCTCCTGTTGCAGGGAATAGCCCAGTACATGCAGCTTTCAAGTCAAAGTCACGCCATTGCGGCACTGACAGACTTCTTCATCACTTGGGAATATCACAGCAGGGCGTTCTACAGCGCCTGCCTGGGGCGGTTAAGGCTGAAGGATACGAGGGCCATCGTGATTGAGACGGATATTCCAAAGCTAAGTTCAGGATTGCCGATAGGTCTGTTGGCCGACGGAGAGTTGGCGACGCTGCGCCCCAGAACTCTAGCCGGCGATCAACACCGGGAGGGTTTTCTCGAGGGTGAGTTCCCTCTGGTTTGTGTCACCTCGGAGGCCGCGGTTCACTTGAAAGGCGGACACGAGTCTAGTACTGTTGACAAGGCGGAGAAGCATGTCCAGCGGATGTCGTTTGACGATTAACATCAAGGTTGAGACACTGGTCGTTGAAGTCCGGCCTGCAACAGAGCAACCTCACTGATGAACCCTCTTCCCGCGGAATTCGACGAAATTGACTTCACCGTAACGAACAGCAAAAGGCGGTGACTATTGACTCAAGGCCAATAGCAAAGCGAAGTGTGCCGACTAGCACACGTCGTGATGGACGATTGAGAGAAGCGGGGTGGGACGCCATTCGGCCCCTCATGACGCAAAAACTTGCAAGCTGAAGTCGGTGTACGACTCCCGATACTGGCTCGCAAACATACACCGCATAGGCCAAACCGTCCCGTTTGTGGGCGCCCGGAATGCGCACAGATGTCACGCGAAGTCCTTCCTGAGTGGAAAACTAAGGGAATTCTGGGATTCTGCCCAGTTATTGTTGCGATGCTTGGCCTGAGCCGAGTTTCGGACAGCTCCATGGACCCTCAGACATTCTGGGCCTCGCAGGCGGAACGAGCTCCGGCGTTTTACCCGCTCAACCGCGGGGTCTCTTTTCAGATGCGACGCACAACATCACTGACGAGCATTCAAATGCCGCCGCTGAACTGCACACGAAGCATCACCAGTTGATCCTGCAAGAGATTAACAAGCCTGCGGAAACCATTCCCACTGCGGACACAGGAATGACCTGAAGTCTATTTCGGGCAACAAAGTGCTATTACCGGCTACAGGGTGACCGTTGCCACGCGAAGGCCAAAAGGCCTCCAATCGCAGGCTTCCTCGCACACTTCTTCGCAGTTTACTCACCGAGTATCCAACTACCGCCCATTGTTCTTATGAGCGCCAATCCCGGAAAAGAGTCGCAATTGCTTAGAAGCCGCGGTCAGACATTCACCATGATTGCTTGAATGCCACGCTTGTCTAAATGACCTCCGACATGCCCCTGGAGATGCGAATTGTTTCTTCAGGGAAGCAGCTTGTGAAGGACGTTGTGGCCCGAATCTGAGGCGTATGACTGGCAAGGAAATGACGATAAATGGTGCTTTGACCAACGAAAAGGTTGACGCCGATGAACATCAAGGCGTGTCATTGTATCGCCAATATGACGTTCAGCATGTTGTCCGAGTTTGCCGGATAGACGCTCTGCTTGCATGTCATTCCATCCCGTGATGCAATCGGTCAGCACAAACCTCAACCTACAGCCTTGTCAGCAAGCCATCACAGCTGCAGGTGCGTGCTCGGAGGCGGTATTGCGCGGTCACGTTGACCTCTGCAAACTCCAACGACTGGGCAAGAGCAAGGATCTCCGTCGGCACAACCCCTCCTAGTTGCGCTCGGGCGGACTCGGCAGCCTTTGACCCGTTTTCGTAGTTCAGGGCAGCGCCGAAGGGTTTGAGACCTTGGGTTTCTCCTCACATCCCCTGCTCAAGTGACGAGCTTCTGACTAACAGGTGATACGTGTCGGTACATTGAGAACTGGCCGGGTTGCACACGAGCCAGCGTCGATTGGATGACCATTGCGGGCCGTCTGCCGTATCACCCATCGGCACTCGCATCTGTCGCGCACAGGTATCTCGCGTTATCCTTCTCTTGTAGAAAAGGGTCCGATGAGCTATCAATTCTCTCAACCTCTGGGCACTGGTATGACTTACGTACAGCTGGGACGACTTGCGCTGGTAGTATGTTTGTCACGGCGCGTTTGAGCTTGGGGCAGGATATGTCGAAGTGACGCATTATTCGAGCACTGACGCGGGTTCAATTCGCTGTCGCACGCGTTACGCAGTCACCGGAGATGAGGCGTGGCACCTGAGATGGGCGACATGGCAGCACCACAACGCTCAGCCAACGTCGCCCCACGAAACCTTGTTTTCAATGACACCAAATCAGACGCGATTTTCAGAGACGAACAGACTTTCAGTAGCACGACTATTCGTTCATATGTGCAGTAGAGGCGGTGCTACAGCAAGGTACAGCTGCAGCAAACGGCCGTATCAATTTCAATTCCACGTGCCGTGAGGACGCCGGCGCTCCCAACTCCGAATCGGGGACGGGTACGGCTGGCTTCTAGGTATGCAGTTGGATCTGTTATCCGGGCTGAGGGCTGAATGACGGCTGCGCATTGCGGCGCACCAATTCCCTGGATCTTGCATCTTTGGGATCGACGGTGAAGGACGCGATGCCACGGGGAGCACAGCAGTGGCATGCTTTGGTCTGGGACAGTATTGACTTGCGGCCACCGCTCGAGACTCCGAGACAACCCTCCTACTTTCTGAAAGCTGATGGCGACCAATCGCAAAGGTGTGAGGAGGGTGACGGGGAAAAGAAAGGAAATTTTCAAACCGTCCTGGGCAAAATCCACTCGCGAGGGCCCACCGTGATGAAATCCTTTGCGCCGAGTGACTGTCGGCGGCCATCCCAAGATTTCCTGGCCTGGGTCGGTTGGAGAGAGGCAGGAAGACGTCCGGTGCCAGACTCGAGAGAGCATGTTTTCCGGCCAGAAGAGATGTTCAGTCGGCGGTCAAGGTATCATGTACGACACAGAAGCTTGCCAAAGGCGTACGAGTCGCGCCGCGCTAACGTCTGTCGGCAAGTACTGGATACGCGGGATCAACGTCGACTATCTTTGCGCACATCAAAATGAGAGGGGCTGGCGTTGGCGGTACTCGCCGAGTACCTCGCGTATTTCTCCCGCCTCATCTGCTGCGCTGCCGCCGGCCACGCTACATTGAGTACTTCTGACGCGCACCCACACGTCCAGTCAGATTGAGGGACGGCAGCAGTCCAGGTGACTGACCGACCGACCGACCAACAGAGGCGGTCTCTCCGCTGCGACCCGGAATGGCAGAGCTCCAAAAGCTCCCCCGCCTCACAAGTCGTTACTAGAAGAGGCTTGGAGCTGCCGACGAGACCATAACGAGCAAGACTCAGACTCAGACTCAAACAGCCGGGTCAGCAGACCAAGGGCAAACACGCCGCCCTAGAAGGAGATCACCCATGTTGGAGTGACAGAGAAGCTTGGGAAAGTAAAAGCCTCATTTTGATACACCAAAGACCAGAATACGCCGCCCGCTTGGACATTTCTTCCCCAGCCTTGACGTCTCTTGGGTTGGGCCAGCCTCCGTTTGGCACTCACTTCCCGTTAATAACTCGACAATTGAGACTCGAGATACGGGTGGGCACTTTGCTGTCACCACCACCTGCCTCTTGCCCCAACTTTGCTCTCTATCTTCCGTCTCGGATGCGGTGCCCCTCACCACCACTTCGGCAACTATCCACGATTAACGGACAGCAAAACCTCCTTGCTCCCTTGCTTCTTGCACGCGGCGTTAGCAGGCAGCCCTCGTTCGCTCACCTCCATCAACTTCAGCAAACCCGTGGCTACCCTCCAACACAAGCCACCACCCAGCACCATCTCTTCAAACGAGGCTGCTGTCATCTTTCTGGTCGCACGCCCCTTTTGCCCCTCGTACAGCTCGCACCCCTCCCCTACCCCTCCCATCCCATCTCATCCCACATCGCCGTCTCCCAGACCGCGGTCAATCCCTCAGACCGTCTGAGGGACCCCAGTCATTCAGCGAAGTCCTCGGAGCGCCGAGTCCTTCCAGCAATACTTCCCAGGTACCGGTCCATTGGAGCGGCGCGCATCTGCTTCCTTCAGTTTGCCCATCACCTGCTGAATCGCTGCTGCTCAAGTATGGATACGGAAGGCCAACAACAGCATTCCAGCCCTTTACCGAGTTTCCGTTTTCCATGCAGAGCTTGTCTTGGCTTTTGCCTCTGCCTTGCCGAGTCGCAGACCTCCATCCGACAGCACAGTGACCGAGTCTGCGCCCGCCTGAGTCGATAGCCATAATGCACGCAACCCCAAAGCAACGGAGTACAGCTCCGGTCCATGACACTTATCCCGGCGCGTTCCGTCACGCAATCATTCCGAACGGGCCTTTTCGTCCAAGCATTCTAGGTGTTTTCCACGTTTATCAGGGCTGTCGAGCTTTAATCATCAAACTAGCTCAACCCTAGCATTTGTCACTGTGCAGTTTCCTGCTCCTCGCGCCATTGGGCTCATGAGGATGGAGTCCTCTACGCGGCGTGTATAGCCAACCACGACCGAAAGGTTGAGGAGAGATAACGCCTGGGCTTGTCTCTCGTGCCGTCCGCTCCTCACGGCGCGGTTGCAGGCCAAACACCACCGAAGCGCCGCAACCCGTATGTTAAGTGTTCGGCGGACGGAGATTCTCTGGCCGCAGCGGCGGTCAGCCGGGCACTGAGTCGAGGACGCAAACCGTACAAGGGTGCATACTTGTTTAAGTATGCTCCGCTCGTTTGCTTTCCGCCCACTGCATCGCATCGCATCGCACCGCGCGGGTGTCCAAACGAGAGAAACCTACTTCAGACTATTTCCCAACCTAGCCGGGTCCCTACGTATCGCGCTCCTCACCGCAACGGGCAAGCAATGTTCTTTCCCACTGGGCTTGGCGGTATGAGTACCGTACAGCACTCGTGCTAAGGAAGAGCAAAGGCCACAGACACGACGTAATTACTGAAGGCAAGACAAGAGAGGGGAAAAGAGCCCCAGAAAAGCGGAACCTCGTCCATTCCTTTGCTCAGGCTTGCTTGAAAGCAAATTTCCTTCTCAAATCCCGTGACCGCCATCCCCGGTTGTCTGGCACGGAGCATGACCCAGAATCCCGCCCATCAGGTTCGCCCATCCATGGTTCTCCCCCTCTTCCGATTGCTGCTCCGGGCGGCGCGTCCCGTCCTGCTGGCAGCAGAAGCAGCAGCAGGCACTGCCTCGAGAAGCCGACGAGAGCTGGTGCTGGCACCAGCAGTGGTGGCAGAAGCGCATTAATCAGAGATCAGCCATCAGCCGCGAGAGCGGTGTTGCGAGAGGGGGGGATGCCTGAGTCGATATGTTTGCCCGTCACCGCCCATCCTTGACTTGCGTCAATCTGTTGGATACGTCGGCGCTGCTTGGTGTTGCCTGCGGCGGTCGTGAGTTGAGTGGGCATCCGTCGCTCAACACATGGATGCTAGAGATGCTCATCTCTCATCATCTTCTATCTGGAATACGGCACTCGATATCAGAGAAGCCGAGCCGTACCGTACTGGCGGTCTCGTCCCTTGTACGTACATAGACTCTCAAGGTACCGTGCCTTGCTCTCTACATGCGCTTGTACATGGGGGGGGGGGTCTCTGCTTGCCGGGCCACGGTACGGCAAGCAGACAGAGAGGCGGCGGCGGCAGCAACACACGCAAGACAAGACAGACACACGGTCCAACCTCGCAAGCCACTTCACTTGCTGCTGGTCCCTTTTGTGCGTGTCCAGCCAGGACGGCGCGTGGTGAGAGAAACGGCGAGGCGGCGCTACGTACTACTTGTTTTAGCAACACGCCCCCCCCTTTTTTTCAGCGCAAAACTCGACGACGAATCCCTCCCCCCCCCCTCGTTCGGCCACGAAGATCCTCGTCCTAGTCACAATCCCAATTATCGCCTCTGCAATTCTTTTTTTCTTTTCTTTCTTCCTCGTCTATTCCCACCACCATTACCACCACGCAGCGCCGCGCAGAGCAGAGCAGCCGTATCCTTGTCTGTTTCCATGAGACCCCTGGCCCTGCTAGCTTTCTGAGACTTTTTGACTTGGCAGGGTCGATTGGATTCCTAGGGTAGAAACACCTCTGTCTCTTCTTCCTGTCGAGTCTCTGGGGCGCGCTTCTGCTCTGTCAGTGTGTCTGCGTCTGATTCTGCGGCGCCGCCTCTCTCCGTTCGCTTGGGTCGTCGATTCCTCAGAGTCTCCCCAGCAGCTCTGTCTCTTGAACCCGGCCATCTGCTGTCTCGCCTGTGGATAGACATACTGCGTAGGTCCCAGGTACCGTTCAGAGTACTCTACTTTGGGATCCCTGGTAGACATTCGAGGCTCCTTCGAGAGAGGTTCAAACCAAGAGTCAGACCGCCTTCAAGTGCCCGTTCTGCCACCTCCATCTGCACGTACTCTGCGGCGTACTGTACATGCTGCGTACCATATCCATACCCTGACCACCACACCCATGCGCTTCCCACATCATACCCAGTTCTCCCAGACCTGTACCCATACCTATCCCACCTTGCCTTAGTTCTTGCCTTAGTACCTTATCCCGACACCTTCATCAGGGACGTTGTACCGCTCGCTCTTGCTCTGTGCGGCAAGGTATATGGCGACCTGGACATCACCACCCTCTGCCGCTTGGTCTTGACGTTTCTCGACCTTTTCCTCCAATTCCAAGGCCTCCCCACCTTGCTCCCACCTCACCCCCGTCACGTCAAAAAAGTCAAGGTCAACACCAAAAGACCAAGAGAGACACCAGAGAGCAAAAATAGGGAAGCTCCATCTCTGCCCAACGCGCTGATCCTACCCCCTTCCGCCGTGCCAAACCCTTTGGGCATCCGGGCGCATTCGCAGAGTGGAAAATCCCATTTCGCAAGTTTCAAGAACCACACAGCCGGGAACACCTCTCAAACCAGCAGCACCAGCCTCGAAAGCAAGCTCGCCCATCGCGCGCGCCGCCGTCGCCGTCTGTCGCCTCGACTCCGCCTGGCCGTTCCGTCTTCGCCTCCTTCGAGTCCAGTCCCCTCTACGCCAATATACCTACGCATAGCATACTGCGGTACGCACACGCACACGCACACGCGCACATACGCATACTTGTCTGTACGGATACCGGATACTGGATACAGACACGGATACTTCCTCTACCTCTATACCTCTGCCCAACCCAACGACACACATCCCGACACACCGTCCTGTCCGACATTCACACCGACTTGCCCTTCTTCGACGTATCCCGTACCTACCTACAGATACATACGTTGCAGCCACGCCATAGGGACCACCGCCCCATGCTTTCATCCAAACACTGAAGGTCCAATTGCTGTTCCCAGACCTCCGCTCCCCGTTCTCCGGCTTCTCACAGGCTGCCTGCTTGATTGATTGCTTGCTTGCTTGGTCTCTCTTCGCCTGCTTGTCCCTTCACTCCTCCTCCTTCTCCTCTCCATCCCCGGCCGCTGCTCCCGTCGCGTTGCGTAGCGCCGTCACCCACAACCAAGCATAGCATAGCATTCGAACTGTGGACTGTTGACTGTACGGATTCCATAGTCCTTACCAGTCGTGTCCGGCCTCGCACCTTACCCTTCGTTGCCCAAAGCTTTTCCATGGCCGCCACCTTCTCCTCCTTGGACCTGGCTTGACCCTTTTTTCGCTTCGTCTCTTGTTTTTTCATAAAGCATTGTACGTATGTACATATATATCAAGCATGGATCCGGGGCAGCCTGACAACAAGCGCCCCCGTCTCTCGACCGCCAACCACCCGTGGTCACCGACTGGCGCACCGCACAATCATCTACCTCCTCTGCATCCGCCTTCGCTACCTCCGACGCCTCACCAGGCTCACCCGCCTCATCACTCGGCACCGCCGCCTCCTGTCCCGCCATACCATCAACAGCAGCAGCCACCGCCATATCCTCCTCGCTCAGCCGAGCCTCATCACCCTCCTCACCCGGCCCAGCAACATCCCGACGAGCGACGACACCATGAGCAAGAGCCTCCGTACACGCCGATGCAGGAACACTATCGACACCCGGCCTCGCCCTCACCTGCGCATCCGTCCTACAACCCTTTCCCTCCGCGAGACCCAGGTGGCGTGAAGAGAGAACCCCACGACGAGAACCTCTCCCACCCTCGACGGCCACATTCGACAGGAGGCGCGCCGTCCGAAGGCCTGCCGCCGCCGGGCCCTCATCCGCCGCCTCACTCTGCCCCGCCCCCGGTTCCTCCATACAACGACGATCCACGACGACCACCGCACATGAGCTACGATAACGCGCCGCCGCAGATGCAGCCCCCCACTCCGGGGGGCTACAGGAGCAGCTACCCTCCTCCGATTCCTCCACAGCCTCCTCAGCATTACGAGCAGCCTCAGTATCCTCCTCAACAGCCCGCTCCCGAGAGCCTCTATATTTCATCATATGCCTCCACACAAAAGCGGAAGGCCACACGCGCGTCTCAGGTACGACGATGCCACAGGCCTCTTTTCTGTCAGGTCAGTTTGCGCTAACAACCTATCCAGGCTTGCGACAGCTGTAGGCAGTTGAAGGCGAAATGCGACGAAACCAAGCCCTGCAAGAGTTGCAGAGAAAAGGGAGTTGAGTGCAAATATCGTGATCCCGTGCCAAAAGCGTTAGTATCTGGTGTGCGCGTGTTACTGTTCGTTACTAATTGTCACCGCAGGATCGACAAGTCGCAGACCGACATTCTGGAGGCAATCGTAGACATGAAGGGCTCTCTCGAGAAAAAGATCGAAACGCTGTTTGATTCGTTCGAGCAAAGAATTGCGCGCCTGGAACATGCGCCCCCGTACAAGCAGGTCAAGCTTGAAGCCGATGCCTCGGCGACAACACCGTCTCCCCCGAGAAAACACCTATCGCCCCGAAGCCACCAGCAATCGGGACAGGAGCTTAACCATGACGAAGCCATGCCCATGGCTGTGGGAGATACGGACATCGCGTACCACGAGCAAGAAGATCGCATGGAAGCCGATGAGCCTGAGGACGAGTTGCCTCCAGGCCCGGCTGTGGCACCTGAAGCACCGTCGATTCCCATGAACCATACCACAACGAAAGGACATTTGCTACAGTGGCCTATGATTAAGGAAATGACCCGCAAGGCTCTGAAAGAAAACGGCGTCAAGTTCATTGAGGAATATCCTTGGGTTCGGGAAGAGAAGCGCGGTTTACTCCGCCTTTTCGGGCGCGGCGAGGGCAACGGTAACATTTTTGGATCGAGCAGCGCAAACCCCAGATCCGAGCACGATGCGTACACCGACACCGCCGACGACTACTTGGGAGAAGCAGTTGCCGCGCCTTCTCCAGGCGAGGCTTGGGGTCAAGTCGGCAGTCTCAGCCCGCCAAACCTGACGTATACGAGCAGCACGCTCACACCAGAGGGTCACCCTGACTACACTGAGGCCAAGGTTTGGGGTTATGTAAAATCCTTTGAGGAGAAGATCCTTTCCATGCACCCGGTCATCATGCCAAGCGACCTTAGGCCCATCGTCAGACGATTCTTGGAGAATGTGGCCCAGGGCGAAAAGAGAGGGAAGCCACCACACCCGGGAACCGCAAAGTTCGCGGTGACACATGAACCGACCAACAAGCGAAAACGCTCCCCCAGTGGCGAAGAGCCTGAACCAGTTCAGCAACCTCGGAAGCTGGGCAGGCCTCACAGGACTATCGACGCTGCTATGGTCTTGGTCGTCCTGGCACTCGGAAAGGTCGCTCAGTGGACTGACAAGATCCCGGACCCCATCCCTGATCCGGCTAGTAATTCACACAACTCCCCGATGAACAGGAATGGCCATCCGTCTTCCCCTGGACCTGGCGGCCATGGCTCGCCTCCGGCGCATTCTATTCACTCTCAGTCTTCGGGCTTGCCGTCGCCAAAGGAGCAAAACAACGGGCTCCCGAGCCGGCGGCCGTCCGTGCAAGGCAATGGCGCAAAGCCTATGAACCAATCTTTCAAGCGAAACTACGATGTTATTCCGGGTCTCGAGTATTTTGCTGTTGCAAGCGATATTCTGGGCCAGCACCGCTCCGGCTACACACTGAAGCACTGCCAGACTTTCCTATTGGCTGGTCTGTACTACGGACAACTCGGAAGGACATTGGAGAGTTACCGATTCTATATTGATGCCGACGTTGCTCTGCACACTATCATGCGCCGGTAAGTAGTGGACAATGTAAACGAGGATTATTCAACTAACGAATGGTTTAGTGATCAGGAGCGTTTGAGGCTGGCCGCGGAAAACCCCCTTGGACACCCGCCATTGACCAGGCGTGAAAACATGATTGTCATTAACTTTTGGACTTGTCTCCAGCTGCAAAGGTATATCAAAACAGAGTCATTCCAGCTTGCACCTCATGAGACTGACAGTGTTTGACAGTGATATCATTGCCGAAATGCCGGTTTACCCATCAAATCTCACTCGCTTCGAATATGCTGTGCCCTGGCCCTTGATGCATCAGTTCAGCGACATCGAGTTCCCGGAAGCAGTTTTGTCGAACTACATGGCACAGTTGTACCTACGAAAGCGACTAAACGCGCTGCATAAACTACTCTTTGAGGGAATCGACACGGCCATGGACAAGATGCACTCTGCATTGGAGATTTTGAGCGAGCTGCGAGCAATGGGATGGATCCAGGAGGGCCTCAGGTTCACCGAAGACCAGCCCCCGGCAGGTACACTGATGGAGGCCAGACTACACGCCAAGTACTGGGGAGCTCAGGTCGTCATCTTCCAGCCATTCATCAAGCTGGTGCTTGATCTCTCATGGAAGATGCAGCAGCGAACTGACGGAGCAACACCAAACTCTGACACCACCAGCGGCTTGGGCGTCTTCACTCAGGGCGACGCCGCTGCGTACATCGGACAAGGCGGCATCGATAACTACAAGGACGTCAACGACGATGTTATCAACTTTGCCGAGCAAGGCATCAATGCTCTCATCAAGAGTACCGAAGCTTTCCACAACGTGGATCATGACCGGCTTCACGTAACCAATATCTTTGGCACCGCACATGCGTAAGTTGAGCTACTAGCTGCTAGTTGAACGGAACTAACCAATCTTACAGACAATGGGGAAACCTCTTGGTCCTGGCTGCGGCCTACCGGGATCCTATCCTTGGCAAATACATCAACCGCGGGCACCTGCAAGCTCTGTTCAAGCGAACGACGAAGATGTTGGGTATGCATGCTCACGTGAACAGCACGTTGTTGACGGACAAGAATATCCTTGAGAGCATCGAGAGGGATCTCTTCCGCCACGACGTGGAGGACCCGAGAATGACCACCAGCTTCTCAAGCGCGGCCAGCATGACGGGCCCTTCCGTCCCGCCACCAACAAGCCACCCGGAGACGAACCACCAGGGCCCGATGTCCATGGCATATGCAATGGGACCCAGCCGCAGCGTGCATAACTCCCCCAACCAGGCATACCGCGTCTTGGACAGTCGCGCACCGAACCACGGCTACCAGCCACAACCGGCGCCAATGTAATTCGATGGAGACGAAGACGACATGAGCGGGGCCCATCTGGATCTCGTTCCCCAGCGCGTGGCCTTTGGAGACTGTGGAAAATCAATAGGGGACTTGGACTGGGAGGAGCCAGATAAAAACTGATGAAACGGGCTGAAGTCGCTTCCGATCAACCCACTACTTATACCCATCATCATCATCCATGGAACCGGCGTTTTGCGAATTCGATTCATTTCTCGTACCTACTTTACCGCCCGGGATCGTTACGAGACGACGAAGCAGAGCCCTGCTGGAGCCTTCTGCCTCGAAGGCGGCGAACTCGAGGGCCCGACCTTCGCCCGTACACGGTCATGCGAAAATCGTCGCCCAACCCACCAAGGGATACATACAACAGTGACCACATCCCAGGATATCACACCAGTAACAAAAAAACAAGGGAGGTCAACGGACAAAGAGGGGGACTGGATAGCATTGGGGAGGGAAACTGGGGGTTTTTGAGGGACGGCAAAAGCTCCGCATCGTCGTTACTAGACGGCACCACACTCTTGGAGATCTGCGGGCTCCCGGTTTGGAAAAGGAAAAGGGGGACGGACGGGACCGGAGGACGAAGGATGCATAAAGACGGCTCACGAGTCGGGTTCGCGCCCCTCCTTTTTCTGTTCTGGATTTTTCTTTCATTTTCGCAAACTGTTTTGCCGTTTTTTGCCGTTCCCCCTTTTGTCGTCAAAGGCCAGCAGACCCTCGAGTCTCCTCTTTTCGACACAAGAAACAACGGGCAACCATCTGTTTCGGAAATCTTGCACTTTTTCTGGTAACTAGCCGCATCATGCACTGCATCTCGGGAGAAACTGGGCTACGCGCGTGTTCATCTGTCTTCATGTTTCTCTGTTTCTCTCGCTCTCTCAAATCACATATCGATCCGCGTTGGATCGACTTCGATGACACCTGTTGCTAGGTTCTATTGTTTGGCTTCATCCGGGCGGGGGAAACTCATCATCATCATATCATTTATCATCATCATCATACCATCAAACTCATATCTCATATTCTGGGGTGTAGCGGAGGAGATACCAATGAGGCGGCAGAGCCTCCTTTTTTTCCTCTTTTATTTTCGTCATCTTTCTTTTTAGTAGTTGTTGCCAGTTGCTGTTTGTTGCTGTTCTTTATCTTGCAGTTGAAAGGGGCCGGTGGTGGATGTAAATGCGGCGGGGCCAAGACGAGAGTGTGTATGGGGGGGCAGAGAAGGCAGAGGGAATGAGCTGTGTGTTGAGGTCTGAGACCAGACAGACGACGGCGGTTTAACGTGGGTTCGGGTGGAATATGTCGTCAGCGATGCGCGCGGGCGGGAATAGTTGGGTTTAGTTTGCAGCTTTGGGCTGCTGCCTGTTGTATGTGAGATGTTTTGAGTGCGGTATATATACATATACACACATATAAAAGAAGTTCTTTGAAAAGTCTTGTGTTGTGTAGGATGCTTTACGTCTACTGTGATTCGTTCCTTCCGTGTCTAGAATGAAGTTTGTGCCTATGCCTATGAATACACGCGATCAAGCTGATGAATAACCCGCCTCCAACTACCCTCCCGATACGCCATGCAAACGGAAAAGTCAAAATACCTAAACCCCGGATGATGATGGAAACCCTGCTCTCTCTCTCTCTTTCCCTTTCCCTTACCACAACAAGACCGTGACACAAAGCCATCCGTCAGGATACGCCGCCTCCCTCATAAGGTCCTCGAGCGGCGCGGAGAAGGGCACGGGGCTGCCGTGCAGCACGACGTTAGCGAGCACGGGGTCGCGGCTGGATGGGAACAGCGTCGGGAGGTGGGCGCGGAGGGCCTGGCCGAGGGTCTGGCGGGTGTTGCCCCGGACGCCGCCGGGGACGGTGGGGGAGACGAGGGTCTGGAGGACCTTGAAGACGCCTGCTGCAGCTGGTTCTGCTTGCTGTGCTGGTGGTGGTTGTGGCCGGGGTGAGGCGCCGCCGGAGGAGGAGGAGGAGGTTGGCTCCCCGGGTGGGGAGGAGGGGATGTAGACGCGCAGGGGGATGTGGCGGAGGGGCGTTGGGGCGTTGAGGAGGATTGCGTTGATCTTTTGGAAGGAGGCGTAGTCGTTGTCTTGGACTGCGTTCCAGAGGGTTGAGGTGTCTGCTTTTGAGAGGGACATTATGCGTTTTGCGTTGCCGTAGCGGACGAAGTCGGCCTTTGCGTGTTAGTTTCTTGCTGTGATGTTGGGCCGAGGCTTCATGGTCTGGTCTGGGCTCGGGGGCGGGCGGGGGTTGAGACATGGTGGTTTGAGACATGAGTTTCTGGATTTGGGTGTTTGGGAAGGGAGGAGAAGAGAGAGAGAGACAAGAGGTGGCGAGGAAAGTAAGCGAGGTTGGGGAAGAGAGACAGAGGCTGGAAGAGGTGGAGGGGGCGCACGTGTGATGCGATGTGCCGGGTGGCTAACTCACTTCTTTGACGCAGTTCAGGAAGGTGTCGCCAATGTCCCAGCTATCGCCGTCGCTGACGGTGAGGCGCCATGGGAGGGATGGCTGGTAGAGGTCGACGAGCAGGCCGAGGGGCAGGTTGCGGAGGAGGAGCTCCTCGTGGTGGAAGGCGGAGACCTGGGCGCGGAAGAAGGCGGAGCAGCGGGGGACGAGGAGGGCGAGGTAGGAGAAGCGCGGGAGGGAGGTTATCAGCGGGGTGTTTGGGTGCGAGGGGTGGGTTATGTGGAGGGGGACTTTGGCGTTCCAGAGGGTCTGGGGGATCGAGTCCATGGTGGGTTGCGTGAGGTTGATCGTTCGGATGTGTTGGTTTGATGATGTGGATGAGGTGAGGTTGAGATGAAAGATGGACTTGATGTGAGAGAGCAAGCGGTCATGAAGTCATCGTGGTTGTCGGCGTCGTCGTCGAGGGTTGACGAGAGGCGAGACAGGGCTGTCGCACCGCGGACCGGTCTGGAAGTCGGCGGATACGGCGAGCAAGACCGGAGGAGATGTGAGGCTCTACGACGTCGACGTCGGACGTGTGGTTGCGGAGTACGGTTGCGCCGGGGTAAGGCTGAGGTCTCGGTGCGGACGCGGAGGTGGGGCGGTCTCTTTTGCGGCCGAAACAAGCCCCGCCATCCGAACAGGTCACAGTGCACAGCTCACACTGCAGCGATGGCACCTAAGCAGGTTCAACTTATGTAAGCCTTAGCTGGCCGTCTTTCCTTTTACAGCTACCCGGGCTATCCCTCCCCCTCCCCTATATTGCCGCCTAAGGGGTGCGTCCAGGCAGTAGGTAGGTACGGATACCATGGGCACGGCACACACCACCTCACCCCCAAGCTTGGAGCTCCAGCTGCCTAGAGCTCCCCGGAGCTTGCCTGAGCTTCAGCTTCAGCTTTCGCTTCCCGTCGGCCCTCAGCTCCACGTCCAACTCCAAGCCGCCAGCGCTCTTGTCTTTCTGGCAGCAGCTTGCACACGCTAAGAGAACCTGATAAAAGGGCCTGAGCGCTCTTTGGTGATTTGAGGAGCGGCAGGATTCCTCCATCACACCTCTGGCCTTGGAATCATATCGGATCCATGGGTTTAGTGAACAGAGCTGAAGTCTAGCTTTGCGACGTTGGCTTTCACTTCGCCTGCTAACTGCCCTGCTTGGCTGGACTGGTCAGACACAGAATGAGACACCTTCATCCATGATTCTGTGTCTCGCTATCTCATTACCTAGGTCGTCGGTATCTCAATTTCCAGGGCCACATCTAAGCATCATCATCAACAACATAATCATCACGGCGTAATCACGGCGCCATGTTCGAGACCGCGCCCCCCGCCCCGGTCAGCTGCATCACAGACGTCTCTGCCTTGCCAGCCGCCCGAGATTTATTAGATACACTCTCCGAAACGGTATCTCCGTCCCTCTCATCGTACACACCCGCGCATTGCATCCCGCATCGCATCGAATATGGGCAAGAAAGGAAAGTTGAAGGCAGATAATGGTTCCATCTTCAACAATGCCGCCGCCGGCCCCTTCAACAACCACCACCCCCTCCCCTCCCCTAATCGGCGGCCCGCGGATCGGCCCCCCCTCGGGAAGAAAGGAGATCAGGCAGGATGTAGATGAGGCGGGCGAGGACCGCAAATCGCTTCTCGCGGTGTGCCATCGTTTTTTCCCCTTCCTTGTTCCCCGTATCAAGGGGTGCTGGGAAAACACGCATTCACCGCTTCCCGCATCATGCATGCCAAAGTGCGAGCGAAGATAGATGTCGTGGCCATGGAGACGCACATGACCCGGCCGATCACTTACTCCCCCCCCCCCCCCCCTCGCTTCGCCTGCCAACCACCATACGTAGAAAAAAAACCGTTCGAATCATCCAACCAGGCTGACATGCGGCCCCCGTTCGTCGTGACGGTGGCAGAGAGACTTCTGGCACTTCTTATTTGTCCGTAATCATGGCTCTGCGGGAGTGAGCACCGGCGGTCATCGTGCTTGCCCACAAATATCCCGGGCAAACATCACACACTAACACACGCTGACTTGCTTGCACACACCCACGCCGCACGCACGCACACCCGCCTCTCACGTCGCACAGCGCATACAGCACACGCACACACACTCAATAATCCCCTCTGCCGATGCAACGCGAGAGAGGAGGGCCAAGAGGGTACACCGCAGCTTCTTGCGCGAGAGACATGGAAGCAAAAGCAGGAGGGATATGGAGAAGGAAAAAGCAAGAATACACACCGCGTGCGCACCCACGCCGTGGGCTCCTCCGAGACAACCCTCACTCTCTGCCGAACCGATCCAACCACGCAAAGAGCTCACGCACGAGGCCGCCTTTGGGGGGGTGTGCCGTGTGGGTGTTGATGTACTTTACAGATTCGACCACGGATGCAGCCCGCTGTGCAGGCGCAAGAGAGACAGGCGGCGGCCGGACAGCCAGGAAGAGCAAAACGAGACTCGACTGCAGTATCTCACATCCCATCTTACCGTCTCGGCGGTCAAGCGACGTCTGGCCATGCCGCGCCCGGCCTCGCCTGGCTGTGGTCTGAGGAGTGGGCATCAAATTCCCTTTTTCTTTGCAGTCGCCTGAACCTGCAACAAGCCCACGCCAGCAACCGAGAGGGGAATGGGGGATGGGGGGAGGCTCAAGAATGCGATCAAAAATAACAGAAAAAAACAGACATCTCTCATCTCACATTTGCGTCCCGCGAGGAGAATGCCATATCGATGCCTCTCGACCGTCTTAGCGCGGTTGAGTAATCGGCAATCGGGGACGCGCTATCAGATTTTCCTCAGATTGAACCCCTGCCGCCCGCCCTCACGGAGTAACCTACCTAGTGTACCATGTAACGCACGACGGGCACGACGCTTCGCTCGAGGGTCGAAAGATGGGGGACTCGTCGCGACGTGTAAGAACTTCTTTGCTTTTTCCTGTGCAGCGAATGGTATCCTCTGGGCGCGCTGCTGCTGCTGATGGTGGATATATCTGGCATGTCAGGTCCTCCGCCTCCTCATCATCAGTCATCATCATCACGCCTCCCCCAGTCTCTGCAGTCTCTGCAGTGCCTGCGTGCCGTCTGTCTGTCCTGTCCTGTCCTGTCCTGCTCATGCTCACACCCCTCCCCGTCCATCCTCTGATCACTTCTCACACTCGACAGAATCACTCAAACGAGATGGCCTGCGCAAGCACCTACAGCAGCACCGCAGCACGCGCTGCAACGCTCTCACTCAACTCACCCTCTCTTAGGTGCTGTGCTTCCCTACCTGCCTGCGTTCCGTCCTCTCCTTGCTTTCCCGTGCCATCCCCCAAAGTACCTCTCAAGTCGAGTGACTTGTCCGCAACTTTGTGCGACTTTGCTGCGCAACGAGCCCCCCCAACTCTTGTTCTGGTTCGCAACCCCCGTCCCCGTCCGTCTGCGGGCGGCCATTGCATGCATGCATGCATGGTGCCCAGGGCCGATTCACTGGATGAGAAAAAACAAATAATAAAATGCTGCTGTTCATTTTTTATTTTCGGTCTCTTAAAAAGAAGAACAGGCCCCTGTCGACGAAGCTGCCGTCTTGCACACACGCCCTCGTGATGGTGATGGCGAAGAAACCCCCCTGCCATTTCACACGCTTTTGATCACTTTCCCATCACAATCCATCACTTCCAGTATGCCGTCCCACGATGGCCGCAAAACGCAGGAAACCTGAAAATCGCGAAAACCTGTCAAATCCCCCCATCTGGGCCCTGGATCCAAACCATTGACCGCCAGGCACAGGCACACCTTCGTCTCCAGGGGCAGCTCCCCCCAAACGGCATCCCCCTACACGTCAAAGTGCCTTCGGTCCTCAATCTGGTCTAGGCTTTCCAGCACAGCACACCAACAGCCATGACACCGTCCTTCCCGCGCCCTGCGTCCCCGAAGCTTCTCCCCCAGCACTTCAACCCCCATCCCGTCCCTGTCCCCGTCACCGATCCCGGTCAGAATCACACTTTACAGAAGAAGGGTCCCCTATATCATCAAGACGCCTGGGCCTCCTCCCGGGGTTTCTAGGTGTGCGTCTGTGTGTGTGTGTGTGCCGACCTGCCTGCCTGCCTATCTACCTACCTAGCCGTAAGCAGGTCACCAGGCCTGGCAGACAGGCAAGCCACCCACTAAAACCCTTCCCGACGCAAACGCCATCGCCATCCGCTACCGCCTACCCGTCCACACAAATCCCGGCCGTAGGGGGCGCGGGAGAGGGACCTACCTAAGGGAGAGCGAGACGGGCTCAAGACGATCCCATGGCACCGGGTCGCCCGCCGATGCTCTCCAGCTCTTGCACGCCCAAGGCCCAGAACAAAAAGGATCGTCCTGTTCCGCCCTGGCTGGTGGTTTTTTTTTTTCAGAACGCCACAACGCCCTACTGCGTTGGCAATCTTGTTGTTGCCCAAACGAAGGTTCCATTTCCCAGCTGAAAGAAACACTCGCATCACCCACGCGGGACCTAAAAAGGGCCGACGCATAGGGGGCCGCACACCCATAGACTAGCGCCGCATGCTGGGCTAGCTTAGCTATCTGCGCCTTGCTTACCGCACAGTAGGAAGCTGCCGCTGAGCGCTTCTAGTAACGTAGCTCTGCCTGCCTGCCTGTCCGCACATGTCTAGATGCTTTCCTTGCCTGCCGCAGCGTTGCTTGCGAGCAGAGTCAGGCCAAGGTGAGTTACCATATTAGTTAGTTAGTTAGTTAGTTCGGCATGTCTCAGCCAATCCAACCCAGAATATTCCTGTCCCGCCAGCTTTGCTGCCTGGCAACAACCGCCAACATCGGGATCCTGTCACAGAAAGCTAGCTAGGTAGATAGCTAATTACTCGCTGAAATGATTCCAGCGCCGGCGACGTCGGCATGTTCACTTGACAAACAGCCAAGCGCTACCCACCCCCTGGCCGTCACCCACGGCATATCACGCCCTCCCAAACGGCATATACAGGGCCGCGAACAAGCCCAGAGGCAGCGAGCCTTTTGCCATGTGGGTGTGGAGGGCGCAGGCGGCCGGAACGGAGTTTGCTCCAACTAACTCGTCCGCCTGAAGGGAGATCTGTTGAGCGCTGGCCGAACACACAAGTCAGTCAGTCGTCCAGGGCGAGGCTTCCCGGAGGCGAGGAGCGGTAAAGCAGGAGGGATGGCAAGCGTGCCATGCCACCCCGGCCCGCCGAGCGGGATTGCGGGATCGCGGACGGCGCGATTCCCATCCCGCCAAGTCCTCTCCCACCATCGATCACATTTTCTGGGGGTGGGTGCCGTGCGGACTCGGCAACGTCAAAAATAAAAAAACGGCCTGACACCACCACATACCCTGCTCCTGTTACCTTTCCCCTAAACTTAACCTGTTTGTGTGAGTTTTTTTAGTTTTTTTTGGACGTTTTTGACATGCGCACAAGCTGGGAACATCGTTCGACTCATGGCCCTGGTTTTGGTCAAACTTGGCGAGGCGGGTATTTTGTCGTTTGTAGGTGTGGTGGTGGCAGTGTACCGTCCGTGTTGCAGGTGAGTTTAGCCCTGTAAACCGTTGATTCCTGTTTTCCGGCCGCGACCGCCCCTGGTCACTTGCATTGGAACTGGCTGCGAGTGTGGTTATGTGGTTTATGTGATGTGATATTTTTGCCACTCGATCTATGAGCGGGATCTGGCTGGGGATTAAGTTGTATATCGGGGCCCGGGGGCACGATCTATGAGGGAGTTGTGTTCGTTATGCTATGCCCGCTGTGTTACACTTCGTGAGATGTTGCTGGTCGTGTTGAACGGAGGATAACCACCAGAACTGGACGCTGAGCACATGCAATTGTGAAAACGTCATGGGCAACTAAATTCAACTCGAATAACAGACAAGTTCACACTTTCAATGACCCTTCGCGCATGTTGGTGATACCACACCTACTCCCCTCGATTAAGGTATTGTTGTCTTTCCACTGCATGCGTGGTGGACATTGTCCATTAGTGTTGACATTTCCATCTGTCTGTCTTCGCATGTCACATTCATGTAAGTCATAATGAAAGATCAAAGTGTGGTAATGCTAATAGTCATTAGGTCATTTAGGCTAGAGTACAAGTCTTGCTGGTATCAAATCCATCATCCATGCGCATTAAGAAGAAATCCGAATTCACAGGCCACGGTGCAGGTCCTGAGCGGACACCTTGCTGTTGCGTCTTGCGCGGTTGTGGCCGTGATCGTCGTGTGCGATCTGAGGCTCGCCAATGTGCTTCGCCAAAACAGAGGGAGGGACCTGAGCGGCATCCGTGGGGTCCTTTGCAGCACCAGTAGTGTTTCTGGTGTCGCAAGTTAGTCTTCTGTTTCGGTGGTCGCGCATGCTGGCGTTTGATCGCTTTCGGACGGGTATCGCTTACGACTGGGCGTAGGTCTTGTTGCCGCCGACGGTCTTGCTGCCGTCGAGGTCAGAGTCGACGCGGGGGTCGGCCTTGTTCAGGGCATCAGACTTGTGGGGTCCGGCGGTGTTGGGTGCGGGGCCGGTGCCGTGAACGCCGCCAACAGCGGCGCCGGTGTGGCCGACAGCAGAGTGGGTGGTGGAGGTGCCGTGGGTGTTGTGGCTGCCGGTGAGACCGGAAGAGCCGTGAGTGCCGGTGGTGCCAGTAGTACCGTGGGTACCGGTCAAGCCGGAGCCGGGAGCACCATGGTGGTCGCGGTCAGAGTCGACGCGAGGGTCGACCTGGTTGCCAACACGGCTGCCGTGAGGGCCGTGAGTGCCGGCGGGGTCGTCGTAGCCGGTGGTGGTGTTGTGAGTGCCAGTCAGGCCAGAGGTGCCGGTGGTACCGTGGGTACCGGTCAGACCGGAAGTGCCGTGGGTACCAGTGGTACCGTGAGTGCCGGTCAGGCCGGAGCCAGGGGCGCCGCGGTGGTCACGGTCAGAGTCAACGCGGGGGTCGACCTGGTTGCCGACGCGGCTGCCGTGAGGGCCGTGGGTGCCGGCGGGGTCATCGTAGCCGGTGGTGGTGTTGTGGGTGCCGGTCAGGCCAGAGGTGCCGGTGGTGCCGGTGTGAGTGCCAGTGGTGCCGTGGGTGCCAGTCAGGCCACCGGTGGTACCGGCAGTGTGAGCGTTGGAGGCACCGCCGGTGTAGCCGGCAGGGTTGGCGCGGTGGTCACGGTCGGAGTCGACTCTGGGGTCGGCGGCGTTGGCAACCTTGGAGTTGTGGGGTCCGGAGGTGCCCTCAGGCTGCTCGTGGGACTTGTCGGAGTGGAGAGCCTCCTTGACCTTGTTGACGATGGAAGACATGGTGGATGGTTTCGCGATTGGGTATCAAGAAAAGATTTCTAAATTGGTTGAATAAGAAAAGGGTTCTTGTGGTTGTTTGTTGTGAAGGTGGTTGTGGTTTGGGTATCTTGGTTTGTGATGATGAGAGAAGAGAAACCCGGGTGAGGGTGGGAGGTTGAGGAGGTTATATAGAACTGGAGGCCATGTCGAGAGAAGGCGCCATCTGCTTCCTGCCTCCTGCCTCTCCCGTAGCAGATCAGGACAGGAAGGGTCGATCGCGATCCAGGCTTGCCGTGTGAGGTGGCTGCGGCAGTCAACGGAGTGCAGGAGGGAGTTGCTGCCCACCTTACCTCACGCTGTGACTTGCAACAACCAAGGAAGCTGCACCACCGTGCCTGCGTGCTTGCTGTACCAAACGCCAACGCCATTGCCAGCACCAGCGCCAACCGATACCGACAGGCGCCCGAATGCGTGTTGGAGACAGAAGACACGCTTGCGCTCTTACTTCATACATCGTCATAGGTCTTGGGCGCAGCTGTCTCATCGGGATACAAGCTTCATCTGTCAACCACTCGGGACAGGGAGCTGATACGCCGGTGCGTCTCCTCCGGCAGAGACCGGGGCCCCTGGCCAATTGGGGGGCGGCAATGGCCTAGGCCCAGCCTGCCACGGCTGGATGACGACCGGGGGGGGAGCACCTTGGGGAGTTGGCTTGCTTGCGTGACACTGGCGCTTGTTTCCGTCAAGCCTCGTCGATGTGATGGGGCGGCCATTGCCTTGTCGGGGCTTGCAAGGGCTTGGGGGCGAACAGGCGTGGCATTCAGAGTTCTCGATCTGGCTCGGAGACCCTACAAACACGTAAGAAACCAAGGGATTTTCGTCATAAGTGGGAGCAACGGCGGGGTCACGGTGGTTGAAGAGGAGCGAAGATCTGTGGCTAGTGACGTTTAGGGCTGTGGAAGGAGTGAAAAGGCAATACGGATGGCAAAGTCCATACTCCATACCCATGCAGCGTTGCTAGACCTGGACACCTTGCCTCCGATCAGGTACGCTACCCACACGTGGAGGGGGAGGGGGAGGAGCTAGGTACTTCAGCTTCGGTACGTTTCCTCGTTCAAGTGCTTCAGTTGGTTGACAGACTACCCTCTGGTGGCATGTTCGAACGGTACAAAGTCTCAAAAACCAAGCTCCAGAGCTGCTCTCTAGAAAACCGAACAAACAGCGTACCGCCGCCGCGCGTCGTGTCTCACCGGTCTAGCACGGGCTAAAAGGGTACGAGCTGCAAGACATCGGGGTCGCTGGGTAAATGCGGATCAAACGCAATTCACGGGGCGCGGTTGTACGAGCAGGCACAGAAAAGACGTGCTTTGGTAGGTACTGGGGCTGAGGTTTGACGTTCCCGAAGGTGAGAACCAAGGCAGCGGAGAGACAGAGCTCCCAAGGTCATCCCCGCCAATGACGCAGCGCGGACGCACGGCTGATCCGCCCCTCCTGTGGCGTAAGCTCCCCCTTGTCGCGCTACTGCCAGTGAGGCGGGGCTCGAGTGGCTGGTGACGACTTAGCGCCAATGACGGGAGATTGTGATGTGGCTAGTGCGTATCTCTTGGCCCCCAATCCTTCAACCTCTCGGGGCTCGACTGTGGCGTCACCTACCCCATACGATGCGGTCATCGACCTCTCAGCTGTGCATATCGTGGCGCCAGCTCCCCTCAGCAACGCGGTATTGCGGGGCATTACGCCATGCGGCTCTCATCAGACAACACAGTCCGTCCCATCCTGTTTCCCGCCGCCAAGGTATCCTCCCACCCATCTCGTCAGCCAAGATACCTCCCTCTCTGTCACTATGTTCATCTTTCACGTTCTTTGGCTCCGGACTGAACTCCAGTTTGACTGAACATCCCGGAACGCTGAAGGCGAACCCTTACGTTCATCCCTCCTCTGATTCCCGGAAATAGCCACACACGATCGCCCAGAATTGGGTCATTGTGAACGGAATTTTGCGCAATTCCCATCCCTAGCTCGCTGTAACTTTGCTTCACACAGCCCGCCGTGCCTTACATCAACTCATGTCTCAGTACCCCTCTCGTTTCCCTCCTGCAAATTCCTACCCCGCCTTCTTTCTCCCTCCCAAAAAAAGGCGTTGCTGCGTGACCTGTTTCTAGAGCCGGCCCCCCTTTGCCGCCAAGCTAAAATAATGCAAGCCAGCCGCCGTTTTCCGCATGTCGTCGCACGTTTTCACAAGAAGCGGTTTCACCACAAAACCTGGCTTTTTCTTGCTCCTAGCATCTAGTCCGAGCTCGAGGAAGAGCTAGGGAAGGACGGTAAGCTCGAAGCGGTCTGGTACCTTGGGGCCCTCTAGCAGCCGCAGGACCGGCGCTTCTACAGACCCATGGACCGCGGATCGTAGAATTCTGTACAGATCTCAACTCCACAGAGAAGGCCCTGTACACACGAGGGGAGGTTTCTCGGTTTCCGAGGCCTGCTTGTGGTTTTTCGCGGGATGGGATACGTAATTTCGATTGCAAATGGCACAACGCTGAGAACGGCTAAGGCGAGTGAGCGCAGCCCCCCGCTTGACCGCTTAACCTCCTCGAAGCGGGCTAGTCGTCTCGGAGGGGGGCATAGGCAAGAATATGGGGAAACCTGTTTGACAGCGAGACAAGCGTCCGAGGCATTTCTGGGGGCCTACGTTCTGGAGCGGTCGAAATCTTGCAGCCGTGGCCGAAAGCCAGTCACGAGAGCGATGCTGATCGGAGATCTGAGCTTGAAGTGATTTTTTTTATTTTCGTTTCGGTCGCGGAGACGGGGGCTGTTTTCGGAACGGCATGGCGGCTGCCGATACGAGGCGGTCAGCGAGGGAAATCATGCAACCGAGGCATTGTTGTTCCTCCCTCTCCGCTTGCTCGTGCAGGTACAGGCCTTGGCCGGCAGTGTGTTTGTGTAGGTGGTCGAGCTGGCTAATTTGCGCGGTTGTACGGGAGATCGATCCTCTTCATCTCGCTTGCTGTCGCTCCGAGCAGATGTCGGGATTACTGCTTTGTCTTCCAATCTCTTTCCCCGTCAAAGCTTCGTTTTGAATGTTGACGCATACGTCATTTTTATCCTGGCGAAGAGTGGCGGTTGCTGAGGTACGGGTTTGCGGATTCAATGTTTCACTGTTGCGGCGCCATACTGAGCACGTCGGGTGCCGAATTATCCATTGGCGTGAAGACGGTCTTGATCCGAACTGCTCAGGATCTAGACAACGCAAGATCGACACTTCCGAATGACCTGATGTTTTGCGTCAGTCTCTTCATGACGGGTCTAAAATGTAGCACCATTATATACTGGTGAATGAGGTGATGCCAGATAATGCATTGCTTCAGTCGCCCCAAAAAGGCGCCAAGACATACACATTGGTTTGAATTGGAGGATCACCGAAAGCGACCGAAGGAGTTTCTAGCCTTGATAAGAGGAAACTGCTACCTACGGCCCTTCTTTTGATCTCATCACCAACGGGAGATGATGGGAGACGATGGGCAGCTAGTTGACGCAACCTCTTAGATGGATATATTTTGCAGTAGTGGCGATCCCGTCAAGACGCAGCCGACTCTGCCAAGTCACCGTGTGCCTCTTGATGCTCAAAGTAGCATATCTTAGTCCGCTGAAGTAGACAGGTATAGATAATGATCGTGGATGTCTCGATGAAGCGGCCCCCAGAGAGCGCCGCCATGGCGGGGCCGTTGAAGCCAAGCCCCCGGAAGTGGAACCATTTCCCCGAATCGCCAGGACGTCAGCCGCCGCAACGCCCTACCCGTTCCCGCGGGTGGGTCACCCGTTTACCGGCATCGGCTCACCCGCACTAAGCCGATGCGTCTGGCAGTAGCATTCCCCGGCTTATCTTATCGTGTAAATGCATCCAAATCTTCACTAGAACTTGGAAGATGTACTGTAGGTTAGTGAGATAAATCGTGGGGAAATGGACATATTCCATACAGTGAATGATAAACTTCAATATGCATTATACCTAGACATTTAAGGGGATTGCATGTCACTGGGTGAACATTGATTCAAGTGCATTGTGATATTGTAGTGTGGTATTACAGTAGAGTAGGTAAAATTGTACAAGGTCGTGGGGGTATTATGGGGGGTATCAAGTGTTCCAAATCGAAGCCTTCAATCTTCCTTCTCATACACTTCGTTAACATGGGAAAATGACATCCAAACATATCTCTCCCGCATCACAGCCCATCGAGGGCCGTGCGTATTATACGAGAATGATAAGACGATGTCCAATGCCTTGAGGGATTGCAATCTCGCGGCATACACATACAGGTTTGCCTAGTTGCTGCTTAGACGCGGGAGTTGTACCAGCGGCGGCGGTGGACAGCAGGGCGGTTGTCGGCGACAGCAGTGCGGCGGCGGACCCAGAAGAGGCCGATGAGGGCGGACGCGAGCCAGACGATGGCGGAGAGGAAGGTGAAGGCGATGTTGGCCTTGTGGCGTCCGCAGTCGTCGCCGCGGGGGCTGACGTTGCTCCAGTCGAAGACGGGGCCGCAGCCATCACCAATGAGCTGAAAGGCTTCTGTCAGTATTTTCATGTGGTAGGTGGTGTGTGGGAGATGACTTACGTTGACGAGCAGACCAAAGGAGACAAACCAGAGGATGCTGATGAAGATGTCCATGGGCCAGTGGACGAAGCTGCCCGAGAATGGCAGCAGCCAGACGAGCGCGAAGACCATTGAGATGCTGGACACCACGATGGTGTAGATGAAGCGGCCGTTGTCCCACGAGGAGGCGTTGTCGTGGGCGTGGAGGTAGGCGCCGGTGATACCGGTCACGATGGCGGCGAAGGCCAGCTCCGCGGCGCGGAAGATCATTTGCACAATGCGGTCGATCGCCATTTTGGTGGTTCGTTTCTTTCTTGCTTATGAAAAAAAGGTAAAGTTGATTTGTCGGGATGTTGTGGCCGTTGCACAGGGAAGTGTTTGTTGATCTACTGGTGGTTTGTCTGGTCTGAGGAACAGGAAGGGATGGGAGGGAACTGAGATGGATAGTCTATTTATGAACGTCCGGGATGAGCCAAGACAAGACAAGACTCACGAGGTGTGAGAAAGGTCTGGATCGGACCAACAGGAGTCACATCAGGATGACGCCCACGGCCAGAAGCAGGTTTGGACGAGGAAGGGAAAATTGGCGGCCACCTCCCTTGACAAACTTACACCGTCATCTCGTCACCGCGCCGAGATGAGCCAACAGGGCCTTTTCTTCACGGCTCGGCTTGCTAGCTTGTATGTGTGTGCCACTACATGGATAGAACGCGGCACCAGAGCAAACGAGTGTGTAAGAGTGGTGTAACAACAAAGTCCCGAGACCTTCTTTCCTCCTGCAGGACGGGGGGTGAAAGAATGCTAGACCCTGCCAAGATCGCTCGCGTATTGCCGGCATCTCAGAAAAAGGGAGGGAGGGAACAAGGGGATGTTGGCTAACGTCACTGGGACTGGCATCGCGCAGCGGCTTCGTGGCACGCTCTCGAGAGTCTGTGAGCGCTGCTAGGCCAGGCCCAGAACCAGCGAGAAATGGACGGCGGCGCTTGGTACCCTGCATATGTGCCATTCAAATGAGGTCATCTGGCTAGGGGAGGAAATGGGCAGACGGGAAGGACGGGTGGGCTAGGGCTGGGGGTGGGCTCTGATAGGGCGGCGCGTGGAGGCAGCCCGGGTCGTGAGGTTTGAAACAAGCCTTTGCGGGGGCCGCGATGGGATGTTGCGACCCTGCAGGCTGACGGCCTATCCTTTTTTCTGGCTCTGTTTGTAAATTGCTAGCCTGCTTAGATTGAAGTCGTTATAAAACTCGGTGTTCGCATGTTGTCAGCCAATGCGCGCGGTCGTCTGGGCGGCAGAAGTAAGTTCAGCGCCAAAGAGCCGAGACACTGAAGCCAAGAAGAAAGAAAGTATCTAGGCCATCATGACTTTGGAGTTTGGGCGAGCTGGGCTTGCTGTCGTATGACCTCATCACGATATTTGTCGACTGAGACGTACAGCGTCGTAATCCTGCCTTTGCGAGCCTGAAAAACCGACCCTGAACTGAGTAATACAAACACGGAAGCTCGGCAGGAACATTTCACGTCGCGACTCATCACCAAGAACGAGGCCCCGACGTCGCGAAACCTGTGGCGATCGCTGTGGCTTTCGACGAGCCCAGAATGCTCCCGATCGGCGAAACGGGCAGCGATGGGCGCATCACAGGACCTGGATGGGGTGATCTGTGTGGCTAGTGCCCTGCCTGGTGACTCAGGAAAAGTTCCTTTTCGGGCATGTCGTCGCCCAAGACGCGCAGAAATCAGGGCTGCGGCGCGCGTCGCAGACGGGAAGACAAAGGTGAAAGTGACGTCATTTCTTCATTTCCCCTTGGGGGTGTGGTGTTGTTGCGGCAGGGCCATCGGCCCAACCAGCTTCAGCCACATGATTCTCAAGCCCCCCGGGGGGCTTGTTGTGGCAGCAAATGAGACCAATTTCTCATGCACGTTTGATGACCGAAGAATGAAGTGGCTAGACCTCCCGCGCTCATCAAACGGCGTCCGCTTTGGTTGCATCGTGTTGTCGTAGCGCCTTCTCTACAACGCTGCAGCGCAGTGCATCGCGAGACTAGAGAGCCCCCCTCCATGTCGGTACTTGAGCGCTGGTGCGCCGCCGGGCTGATGCCCTCGAATCGTTACGTAGGGCCAAGCGCCGTGTCCGCTTCATTTCGTTTGCGCGCCGGACTGGTCTCCTAGGCTCTGGGCGGTCGATTTCGAGATGGGGGCTTCGATCCGGTCGGTGAGTGGGCCACGGCCACGCGTTCGCTTTGGGAGGGTGATGTTGTCCAAGACTTCGAATGGAAGCCGCCGTGCCGTCTTTCCCTTTCCCATCGCAGGTCTGGTCTGCAGAGGGAAATACTGTTCATCCGACAATGAAGAACTTGGCGTCGATTCAAGGTTAGGGAAGGATGCGATGAAATGTGCTGCGCGGAACAAGTCCGCATTTGTGGAGACACTGCGGAATATTTGACCTCGGTCTGGAAGGTTACCGGCACCTTGTGGGTCTATTCTTCGGCTTTTACCCCAGACTTCTCGGTGGAGCCCCACAAATTGCCGACCCCGCGTGTCTCACATCGTCCCGGGAGTCTGGATTCATCCTTCCAGCATGAATCCGACAGATATAAGATAGTTTTCGAGGGCTTTAGAGCTTGAATTTCAGTTTGAGACATTGGATTGAAGTGTCACGTGCAGTATTTCGAAGAATCCGAGACCATCCGACATGAAGCCTTCTAGCTCTAACACGGGCTTCTTCCAAGAACTTCCGGTCCTGCCAAACCAATTTTTTGATGATGCCAGCTTTCAGAGAGCATTGAGACGTAAGAAATGGCGTCCCGATGATTTGTTCTACTGCTGATTGTATATAGTTTTCGTTCCAAAAGATGTCGTCAGCCGTGTTGAGGTCGAGATCGCCCAACTCGGCGAAGACGTCCTGTCCGACCAGGTTTTCGAATGGGTCACGGAATCTGAACACAACAAGCCGTACCTGAAGGGCAACGGCCGCGATTCTTTTGGGAGGCCAAAAACCGAACTCGTTGTCGGCGAGGGATGGCGCGGCCTGCAGAACTTTGGCATCGCAAAGGGCATCGTCGCCACCGGATACGACACTTCTCTCGGGTCGTCTGCTCGCGTGATCCAGTTTCTGAGAATACACCTATGGAGCCCCTCCGCGTCGAATGTGACCTGTCCGTCGGCCATGCAAGACGGCGCGGCGAGACTGCTGCAGCTGCACCTGGCTAACGGCGATCTGGATCCCACTCAACGCAAAGTTCTCGACAACGCCTTGCAGCACCTCCTGTCCAGAGACCCCGCAAAGGCATGGACCAGTGGACAGTGGATGACGGAACGAATCGGCGGTAGCGATGTGTCGCTTACGGAGACAGTCGCGACGTACGAACCGTTAACGCAACCAGGCCTGGCGAACGCCGAGGAAAACGTCCCTCTCGGCCCGTGGTCTATATCCGGCTTCAAGTGGTTCTCGAGTGCTACGGACTCGGCGATGAGCGTCCTTCTGGCAAGAACCCAAAACGGCATCAGCGCATTTTACGCGCCAATGAGGCGGCATGATCCGTCAGCAAAGACCATGATTGGGAAGTCCAAAGGAACTGGCGGAATGGAGTTGAACGGGGTTCGGATCCAACGACTCAAGAACAAATTCGGTACCCAGTCTCTGCCCACCGCTGAACTAGAGCTGGAGGGTATGAGAGGCTGGTTACTTGGAAAGGAGGGCCGCGGCATCAACGAGATCAGCACGATTCTCACGCTCACGCGGATACACTCTGCCGTTGGTGCTGTGAGTTACGTTGGCCGCGGGTTAGCCATCGCGAGAGCGTATGCCAAAGTTAGGCAAGTTGGCGCGGGACGAGGCAAGAGGATGCTGCTCGCCGAAAGCCCCTTGCACATGCAGACACTGGCAGATATGACCGCAGAGTATCACGGTCTCATGTTGCTTACATTTTTCACATCCTATCTCTTGGGCTTAGACGAGCACCCTCAGACGAAGAAGTCAGGGCTGCCCCCGCCGCTTGCCTCTATAACCCCAGACCAAAAGCACATCGCACCCCTGCTGCGAGTTCTCACGCCGCTCTGTAAGGCGTACGTCTGCAAGAAGTCGATCCCGCTGCTGTACAGCTGCATGGAAGCTCTAGGTGGTGTCGGCTACTTAGTGAACGAGGAAACAGAGTACCTCAATATCTCACGCATCTATCGCGACTGCTGCGTCCTCTCAATCTGGGAAGGAACGACCGATGTTCTGGCAACAGATTTCCTGCGGGCGCTGAAACATCCAAAGGGTGGCCAGGAATCCATCGATGCCCTGGACGCCCTCCTCGGCAACTCGAACAACTGGTCTCAGGTTGCCGAGGCGAGTTCCTCCGCATGGACGCCGTCCGACTCATGGCAATCAGTCAAGACGGAGATAACACGGGGCTCGCAAGAGGACCTCGTCGGAGATGCGCGGTCGATCCTGTGGACGGTAGCTGAGGCTCTCACGAGGGTGCTGCTACACGCGGACGCGAGCAGGGATGGCAGCGAGCCGGCGTTCGATATACTCTCGCGCTACAGGATCCGCACCAGAGGTGAGACCTCTGTCGGCAGAGCGGCTAAGGCTTCGGACGAGCCGCAGGGCAGCAAGGAGAGGCTCGCGAGGAACCATGCCATTGTGTACGGACGGTCGGGAGGGCCAGATGCGTCGCCGGCGCTGTCAAAGTTGTGATTGATAATGGTGACTGGTTCTCAAGGCGTGTGTAATTTCAGGGTGTGTGTGCTGCGAGGAAGGAACGGTGTTCTCTCATGGAAATTCCAGTTTCTCTGATCTCCCACGTGGCGTCCCGATGCTCCCGTGAAGTCTGACAACATGCGTACGCAAAGCGCAGCTCCCTCCACGATCGACACGGGACCAATTGACAAAGGCCGTCCCCTAAAGATCGGTGGTTTTGCAGTTCCAGACGACGGGCTCAAAGCACAGAAAGCCCTGCCGATTAAGACAGCGCAGCTATGTACGTGCGCGGGTGCAGTAGCTAGTCTGGGATTCCTGTCGCGATGATCCCCCACCACCCGTACCTCTGGTCGATTTCGAGCCCCCGATTCGCGAGTGACAAGGAGGTCCGAGGGCGGCCCTAGCTCCAATTGCAAAAGGAAAGTCTGTTTGATCAGTAGCAATTGGGTTACTTTGGGACTAAATAAAGTTTCAGTCCGGGCGGCGTGTTAGACGTGTCGCTTGCTCCTTTGACCGGGATGATGCTCGCCGAGGTGCGTCTCTTTGTTCGCTGCTGGGTGCTCCCCCCCGCGCCGCCCGTTGTCTCCCCTCTCGACTGCAAAAGAGCAGCAGCAGAAATCAAAGACCTGAGGACGCGATTCAAAGAAGCTCCAACCGGGTGTTTCTTGTCCCGTCGCCGTCCAGTATCTTTTGTGAAAATACAAGCTTCTCCCGTCGGCACGAATTTGCTCGTCCCATGGGAATGGATCCTCAACCTGCCCCCACCCCCCACCGAATGACATCTCGCCGACTTCAGCTTACTTCGCTGATGATACCTGTGCCATCGACGATGCGCGGATGCCCGACCCCGTCGAGAAGGAATCATGCGGGGACCAAGTTCGAATGTGCACTTGGAACAGGACGACACTTATCTGCCTGAGGTCTGGGTGAGTTCGCGCGTCCCTGCTTGCCGCTTCGACTTGGGTGATTGACATTGACAATTGGTTCAGACGTGGTATGCTATTGGAGTGTTCGTGATACTGTTGCGATACGCGGTGCGATTTCGAACTGTCGGTTTTTGCGGGTTTCGGGGCGATGACTGGCTTGCTCTGCCTGTGTGTTATCCAATTGCTCTCGCACTGAAAAGATTCATGTCTAACAGCCCCTAGTACCTCGCCTTGTACTCGTTGAACGTATATATCGTCCAGGTTACGTATCACACGGGCGGCAACATCGACGTTACCGCGGACGCAGTCAAGTCGCTTTCGGAAGACGACGTTCGCATTCTTGAGCTTGGATCGAAGTTGGAGTTCATATCCTGGTACTCATACCCAGGCTGTATCTGTAAGTTTGGCGTATAGTAAAGACGCGTGATGCGCTTTAATAACATCGAATAGGGGTGCTGAAGTTTACCGTACTGTTCTTCTATAAGCGCCTGACTTTGGGAATCCTTCGACGAAAGACACTCATCACGCTGTTTTGGTTGTGCGGGCTGTCATACATTGCTTTGTGCCTGACCGTAACGCTAAGTTGTCAACCGTACGTCCGGCAGACAACATCAAATGGAAGTGATTCTGACATCAGGTGCTAGATACTCCGACAACTGGCGAATCCGACCACTACCAGGCCCCGAGTGCACATTTCGACCGCAGAATTTCTGGATGCTCCTGTGGCTGAACATTCTGACCGACGCCGCCCTCCTTTCGATCCCAATACCGATTCTGTGGCACCTCCGCGTAACACTGCGCCGCAAGATCGGAGTCGCCATCCTCCTATCATCAGGCGTCTTCGTCATATCGACAGCAATCATACGAGCGGTGTCCACACTCACAGGAGCGCCGTCCGTGATCAACATCAACCGATGGGGCTTCCGAGAGCTCGGCGTCGGCCTCGTGACCGTGACGCTTCCCGTGCTGAGCCCCATCTTCACGAGGCCCTTCTGGCGGCGGGGGCCGTACATTCGCGACTACTACGACCGACTGCGAAACCCGAGATCGCCAATCAACAACGCGAGGTTCGGCAACTGGCTGGGCACTATGGTACTGCGGTACATTGACGAGGAGGAAGGGGCAGTCTTCCGGGAGCCCGATTCGGCCAAGGCGTTGGAAGATGCCGGGTATCAAAAATATGCGCAGAGGGCGGGCTCGGCTAGGAAAAGCAGCAACGAGACCTACGAATTGGAGACGACGAGCGGCGGGACGAGCGCGAAAAGCATCACGGGCATCGAACCGGCATGATATACTGATTGATACACCAAAATAAGGGAGGGGGACTATGAGCATTTTGGCAGCGGAACAACAGGACAGCATACCCTCACGTCTTTGATATATGGTAATGTAATTTATGATATCCTACGCATAAACGGCCTTAAGAAGAAGAATGGAAGAAATTGGAAAGAGTCGATGGTATATTACTCGTGCTTAGCTCCTAATAACCAGCCTGCTTCGCCATTCCAATGGGCGAGGCGTGAACCATGATAGTGATAGGCATACCTCTTACTGCCACATGTCTGGACAGTCAACGGACTCTTCACAAGACCGTCATTCGTCCGGCGCTCCGTGCAGTCGGCAAGCACGCAAACCGAAAGCACGTATGGGACGTTGTTGGGATGAGTCTATTCGCTTTCGAATTTCATCCAAACTAAAGCGAGAAGGGTGGTGTACATGACTCAACCAAGGAGGAACAAGCTGAGCGATTGGCTTGTTGCTGATCAGAGCGCCAAATACACTGCATGGATTCGTCCACGGCGTTTGTTCATCCTGTCGGCACCCGAGCCTGCGGTACACCTCTTCTTGCTGCTGTACTGTGATGATGTTGAGTTTGAGGTTAGTCATTTCCACGAGGAAAAAGAAAGCTTCAGAGGGGCACTGTCTCAACGAAGCTCGTGATTGGCCAATTCGACCTGGATTGGACCCCGCGACCCCACGAGCGATAACCCCGCCGACCCAAGCTCATGGCTAGCTTCAATGAGAAGCTCTTCAACTTCACTCTCACTCTCACCTGCTTGCTCACGAGTTGACTCCCGAGTGAGAGTAACACAACAGTCACCGTCACCATGGAGGATCTCGTGCGTTCGTTCAACGCCCTTCATCGGCCGCGCACCACTCCCACCGGCCTTCCCAACCACTGGGTCTTCACCGTGAACCACGTGCCGCTTCAACCACCTGGCGACGTCGTCTTTGCCGTTCACCCACAAAGCAGATTTGTTCTGCAATCTGGACCGGGCCAAATAAAGTCTCTGTCTACCGCCGCCGAAAAGGCGGAAGCCGTCATCCCACTCCTTCTCAGTACGTTCATCAAGGGCAGCGAATCTCCCGGCGGCAGACAACCAGACGACCCCATGCCCTTCGCCCCCTGGACCTGGTCCATCGATGAGCCCCAACTGTCCGCTGCCATCGAGGCCGGCCTCAAGAAGCACGGAGTTAAGGAGGAGCTTTGCAAGCTTGGGGCCAGCACCGCCGAAGAACAGGAGATTCTGAAAGACTCGTGGCTTCGTGTCGTGGATAGAATGATGCAGTTCCTGGGCGGAAACATGCCTGCGCAGTCTGCGATCAGCCCGGGCGACCGCTCAAAGTGCCACGGCTGCGGAGCGGACAGCGCCAGCTTCTCGCAGCCGCTGAAGAAGTGCTCGGCGTGCAGCCAGGCGTGGTACCATTCGCAGGACTGCCAGAAGACGCACTGGAAACAGCACAAGCCTACCTGTCTTGCCAACCGCCCGAGCAAGGCCCCAAGAAACGGCACGATCAGCTCGCCTATGGAGGCCATGGGAGGGTCATTCGCGAGCCCATCCATGAACATGAGTGATGATGACGCCGGCGAGGAGGCATACAAATATTACAACAAGACTGCGCGCGCCAAGCCTGAAGCGCAGGCTCTGATGAGGGATCTTGGTCTTGCAGTTCCAGGCTCCGGAGCTCCACCCGAGGGCATAGCGTAAGCTCCCGTCATACACGCAACAGGAAAGTCATGAGGAAAACCAGTAGCTAACGCCATGCAGCAAACCAGTGCGCCGCCTCATCCTCGCAGGAAAGGACACGCCTGAGAACATGGAGCTGTTCTACGGACCACACTGGCGGGCGGGAATGGGCAAGGAGCACCAGGACAGCAGAATGGAAATCCTCCTGAACCCGCCTCGCGGCTCGCCGAGCTATGCGATGAACAAGTGGTTAGATGAAGGCGCGCCTGCGAGATCTCCCCGTCCGGCGACGGAAGACGAGAAGACGAAGATCCAGCAAATCAAGGAGATCCAGGAGAAGGTTCGACAGAGGGTCGGTGCCGGCAAGCAGCCCAGCGGATCTGACATGCAGGCGATTCTCAAGTCGTTCGGAGCGGAATGGGGCACCATGATGCCCCTCTACACGCTCGCCGTCAACACGATGGACCAAGGCGTTCAGGCACCTAGCTGAATGCCCTGGTCGATAAGCTAGGAGGGTTAGAAAAAAGGTCTGGAGTTACTCGGGATGTGAGGTAGCTTGGGTTGAGATGGCGCAGAAAAGATTTCATCATGGGTATCAAAATAAAGAAAAAGAGACGGCTGCCTCTTGTCGCTGTACCGTCTTTCGTCGCCCATGCCTCTTTCTCCTGTTTGAAAGCCCCATTGCCTTCGAATCATTCCACGGCAGCATCGGAAATACCGTCATTTCAATCCCGTTTGTGCCGGCTCAGAGAGGTGAATTGTCTGAGTTACAACAATCAAGTCGGGGTGTTCAGACGTTACCTATGTAGGGTAAGCCCAGGCAGGTTCAGAATTGCCCCGCATTAGGCACCCGCCTCGGCAGCCCGCCATGGTTCTTCAGCACAATTTAGTGCTCCCGCTGCGCTAAAGTCGCGTCGTCGCGTCTTCCCACCCCGCCATCATCCACTTCCCTGCGTCATCTACCCAGACCAAGCGGCGAACCATGCGACTTCCTCCACGATGGTCGCCCAGAAGGAAACCGCGATAGTCATATCCGATGAAGAAACCGCAAGCGACATCAGCGAGCCGAGGCGACCGACCGAGAAAGCCCTTGGCAAGCGCAAAAGTGACCTCGTGGACTTCGAGGTGAAGGAAGTCTGGGATGACGACTCCGACGAGGAGCTGCCCAAACTGAAGAAGCGCAAGGCGCAGCTCACATCAGGCCGGAAGGGGAAGGGCAAGGCGAAACCCAAAGCGAAGGGAGGGAAGAAGGCCGCCGCGAGTAGCAAACAGCCGGACGATACCGACGAAGACGAACTCGACATCGCACAGGTACCCGTGTACATCAAAGAACGGAGGAAGAAGTTCGACGACAAGCGCGAGAAGTTACGAGACGCCGGACTTCTTCTGCCGCCAGAATACCACGACTTCAAGTTCTCCGAGGACGAACGAGGACTACCCCCGGAGCGGCGACCGAAGTTTGACGAGAGCTCCAAGATCAAGCCATGCCGACCATACAAAGACATCGAGCTGGAGTACTCGGCGGGCGTCATCCCAGCGTCCATCGCGCAGTACCTCCGCGACTACCAGATCGTCGGCGTCAAGTTCCTGCACCGCCTGTTTGTGTACCAAAGAGGTGGCATCCTAGGAGATGACATGGGCCTTGGCAAGACGGTGCAGGTTGCCAGTTTCCTAACGGCGGCGTTCGGGAAGACGGCCGACGAGCGTGATTGGAAACGACTGCGCAAGATGCGCGATGAAGCGGGGCGGTGGTATCCCAGAGTGCTGATCATCTGCCCGGGCTCCATCATCGAGAACTGGAAGATCGAGCTGAACCGTTGGGGCTGGTGGAAGGTTGGTGTCTTTCATGGCCCCGGAAAGGAGGATACCTTGGCTTCGGCCCGGTCTGGTCGGATCGAGATCATGATCACCACGTACACAACCTACAAGAACCACCAGAGCTATGTCAACACGGTCAAGTGGGATGCCGTGGTAGCTGACGAGTGCCATCAAATCAAAGAAAGGAGCTCGGAGATCACCAAGGCCATGAACGATGTCAACGCCCTTTGCCGTATTGGCTTGACGGGTACAGCAATTCAAAACAAGTACGAGGAATTATGGACACTTCTGAACTGGACGAATCCCGGTCACTTTGGTACCCTATCAGAGTGGAACAACACCATCACTAAACCTTTGAAGACAGGCCAGTCGCACGACGCGACACTCATCCAGTTGAAGAATGCCCGCCTTACCGCGCGCAAGCTGGTCAATAATCTGTTGCCGGGCTTCTTCCTCCGAAGGATGAAGACACTCATCGCCCACCAACTTCCCAAGAAGACGGACCGAGTTGTCTTTTGCCCGCTCACTGAATCCCAGCAGGAAGCGTACAAGAACTTCCTCAGTAGGCCTGATGTTGAGCTTCTTCGTACGCTTTCAAACCCGTGCGCGTGCGGATCAGGCAAGGGCCAGGGTTGGTGTTGCAAAAAGACGACCGAGGATGGGACGCCGTGGCAGTCTATCATCTTTCCGTGTGTCGTCACTTCTCAGAAGCTGGTGAACCATCTCACTCTGCTGGTACCTCAAGGCACAGAGACCGACGATAAGCACAAGCGTGAGATGCGCACTCTACGACACTGCTGCCCAGACACTTGGAAATCTCTTTACGAAAACCGAGACGCGATCATGTACCTAGCGAACCCTGAGTTCTGTGGCAAGTGGAAGGTCCTCAAGAAACTTCTCAGGTTCTGGCATGAGGCCGGCGACAAAGTCCTCGTGTTCTCTCACAGCGTACGGCTGCTGAGAATCCTCCAACATCTCTTCCACAACACCAGCTACAGCGTCACTTACCTCGATGGCGGCATAAGTTATGAAGACCGACAGAAGGCCGTGGACAATTTCAACTCCGATCCGACTCAGTTTGTCTTCCTCATCTCGACCAAAGCTGGCGGCGTTGGCCTTAACATCACCTCGGCAAACAAGGTTGTCATCGTCGACCCGCACTGGAACCCATCCTACGACCTCCAGGCCCAAGACAGAGCCTACCGTATTGGCCAAGTCCGTGATGTTGACGTCTTCCGTCTTGTCTCCTCCGGCACCATTGAGGAGATCGTCTATGCCAGACAAATCTACAAACAGCAGCAGGCAAACATTGGCTACACGGCCTCCTCCGAGCGCCGCTACTTCAAGGGTGTGCAGCAAGATACCGACCGCAAAGGCGAAATCTTTGGCCTCGAGAATCTTTTCACCTACCGCGAAAACCAGCTCGTCATCCGCGACATCGTCAACAAGACCAACATCGCAGAAGCCAGAGTCGGAAACGACATCGCAATGACCACCGTCGACATGGAGAACCTCGTCAAGGAGGAAGACCTCGGCGGCGCCGTCAAACAGGAACCCGCAGACGCAGAAGACGCCGGCATGTCCCAGCTCGCCGCCGTGCTCGCCGCCAAAAACCAGAAAGACTACCTCGGCACCGTCAAATCCCAACAGCCCAAGTCCGACGCCGTGCAAGCCATCCTGTCCGCCGCCGGCGTCGAGTACACCCACGAGAACTCGGAGGTCATCGGCACCTCCAAGGTCGAGGAGCAGCTCTCGCGCAAGGCCGAGATGGCCGCGAGCTCCGACGTGGACCCGGAGGGCGACGGCGCTCTCTTTGCCGACAGTCAGGTGTTTGACGCGCACGCGCAGAAGCTCAAGGGCTTCTCGTACGTGTACAACCCGCCCGAGGACGTGATGCGGCGGCAGTTCTGCTCGATGGCCAAGGAGTTCGGCTTTGGCAGCGCGACGGAGTTCGCGCTTGTCGTGGGCAGCTGGACGCAGACGCAGAGGCGCAACTGCTTGGAGGCGTTTTACCGCATCCGCGAGGGGAAGCTGTTGGCTGAGGAGACTGTCAAGGCGGAGGAGGAGGTGAAGGTCGAGGTGAAGGCCGAGACAGACCGATATGACGCCGATTTGGATGCCGAGACCGATTATGAGAGTGACCATGCGGAGGAGGCGGTGAAGAAGGAAGTGGTCAAGACCGAGTCCGTTAAGGGGGACGTCGGCGTTGTTCCTTCGAAAACACCCATTTGGATATACGACTCGGATGATGATGAACTTTAGGCGTTTTGGGACGGACATGATACCCCATTGTTTAGATGGATAGAACGGTAGAACGTTGAGATCTTGATTAATAGCTCTCCTTTGCGGGCCTCGACTGTATTACGATGACAACATGGGCCCGAATTTCGGCCGAATTCGGTGGTTTTCTGCCCCTTGGTATGTAAGCCGGCTCGGACTACCACGGACAACCTCGGTCAGCAGTGGGCTGTCCGAAGTCCGGGGCACCGACGGGCGCGGGCCCGCAAGGCGGAGTCTCCGACGGAACCACCCATAGCAATCAATTTAGCGAGGGACAAAGTATGGATGGCTCCGCGTCTCTACAGTGCCTCATGCGTACGCTAGAGAAGCAAACATAGGACATCCCGAGTAAGGGATATCATGGTATGAACCTACGCGGGGAACTCTGAGTTGCTCAGCCTAAATCCGAGGAGCGAGATACCTGATGCGGAGAAGTAATACCCGTCTGTATCGTCAGCCCTACCCTTTCCCCGGTCCCTGTGTATCATGTAATTGAGATTCACCGCCGGGTCGCTTGCGCCGGCGGAGATTTGCGCACGCAGGTATCTCCCCTGGTGCAACTTGACCGAGCTTTGACCAAAGCCCATGCCATCTGAGGTTCTGTATATCCAAACCACACGGTTCTCGCTTATACAGTTTGGAGCATTCGTACAGCTGTTCATGACTTGTGTGTTGAAGCCCGTCGCCTAATGAGATCGCGATGGGATGAACTGAGTTAACAGGGGTAGCTAGCTACCGATTGCAACATCGACGAGTCGATTGCAACATGACCACTTACACTTTGCAAGAAGGTCTGGCGCCTTCAACAGGCGCAGTTAGAGTTGTCAGTAGTCCGACGTCTGAGTCCGAGCAAGTATCATGAGACGGACCGGCAAGACATACCGTTGCCTATATGGCTGCGCGAGTCAATCTCGAATTGGGGATGATATACCCCTTGAGATAGGGGACAGGAAGAGGTCTGTACACAAGTCCCCCAGATCTACCAGGGCGCGCGGACGAGCAAACCCCCGGAGAAAACGGGGAGGGAATCATGCGGTCTGGCAGTGCGGGCCAAGTCCGAAGAGGGCCAGGGCCCGCCCCACGGGGGCTGGGTGCCGGAGGGCCCGGCCTTTCGCTTTCGGGTTCGGGAGGAGCGGTGGCGGAACCGGCGACGGAAGACGCTCCGGATACTGGCTCACTTCACGACGTTCGAAAATAACGACCAGAGGGGTAGATATCAAGTTGAAATTGAAGCAAGGAAAATAGGCCCTCGAACGAACTTGAAAGAAGCCCAACATTTGCTGCGGCAACCAGGCTCGCGGCGTCTTGTGTCTTGGCTGACGGCCATCAACCATTAAGCATGTCAGGCCAAATGCAACTAGCACAGCTGTATCTGTACTGCCTCAATAAGTCAACAAGTCTCCGTATAATAGAGTTGTGGTGTAGAAGATCCCTATGGAGTACGACTACTAACTACCACAGCCTAGGGGATTTAATATATTTTGAGTTCTCCCCCTGACTCGGATGTGATTCTAGCGGAGTACAATCGGACTTTGAGCATCTCTCCGGGACTCGACCTCCACAGTCTACAGATGTGGGCGGTGTCTTCATTACTTAAAGACGGTGAGATTTGTCGTCGTTGATACCTAGCTTGCTTGAATCACTCACAACTCACTTCATCCTCACTGTCTCTAAAAGCCCAAGACTAAAGTTTACCTTTACCGTCACAATGCGTTTCGCCAACCTCTTTGTCGCGGCTGCTGCTATGCTCCTCCCCGCCGTTGCCATCGTAAGCCGACCACTATACTATTCGCTCAAAATGATACTGACATTACCGCTCAGGCTGGCTACTGCGACGGTACGGACTGCGTCGACAGCATCAGCAGATGGTCGTGCCCGAAGCAGTGCCCTAGCGACGGCACTTGCGCCATCAACGTCCCTTGCTAAGTTCGCCAGGCATGACTGCGTTGCTCGGTGCTGGGACAGGGAATTGACGGGGAACCTTGGTCTTAGTTGTGTGGGACGGGGGAGGAAAAGAATACAAGCTGGGGATGATGGTATTCAAGAATGTGTTTTGAGATTTGGTCGGTCTGCTCTATGTACTCACTTACAGCCCAATCTTAAAACCACTTACCTCGTATATGGCGGTCCATGCCCGTGTAACCGTGGGTCCCAGTCTCGAGCATCTGCGTACATGTTGTCAACCCCCTCGAGACCTGCAAGGTCGTTATAAAGGGGGTCTTGCTGCAGTAATCCCGGGCCATCAAACCCAAGATCCTGAAGCTGTAAGCTGCTCGCCGGAACGGATAGAACTGGATCAACCATGTATGCAGTCTGTCCATATCCTTGTGGACGTTCATCTGCAAGACTTTCACGGTGCAAGACTTCATGCATCGTCGCTCTTACTGGTAAAGAGACATGACTCCCACCGTCCGAGTCTGTAGGATTGGAAGGCTCCGTCCTTGGCGGAGTCGGCAGACTCGGAATGGCTCGCAGCCCCCTTGCCGCAGCCCAGTCGTCATATATCCTTTCCAACGCCGAAGAAAGCACAACATGTTCGTTTTCGATGCGTCTGTCGGATGGACTGCCGTGAAGAAAGTCCGATATGATGTTGGCCCCTTGGCTCGTGAAATACTCACGGAAGCTGCGAAGGTCTTCGGAGAGATCGTTGTCGATGTATGCTGATGTCGGATGAGGGTGGCCAGGGAAGCAAATATCCCATATGGCAAACCACTTTTCCTCCTCGGTTTTTCTTGGATCCGCACGACGGTGAATCTCCTGAATTTGAGCGCGGGTCAGCCCCTGCCTTTGTACACCTCCCGGAATAATCTGGCACTGCCGCGCGCGGACATGCTGGTCATGGGCGTCTTCGGTCTCGAATACGGCACCGCAGCAGGCTGACGTTATGGGCGCCTCATGGAATTGATAGAGGTGTTGCTTGACATATTTGATTTTGCTGAGAACCTTCTTGTGGCATTGGCGATGATTCTCGGGATCCTTCTTCCAAAAAGGGCAGGCAAGCTGTCTCCCTGAAGCAGAGGATGAAGTTGGGAACTTGGCACGTTTATAGCCTGGTCCAGCATCATCATTCTCGTCCAAACTTGGTTGATCTTGCTTGCCAGTGTGGGGACGTTTTCTTGCGTGATGAGAAGAGTCTGGGGTCGAAACACTTGCTCGCTTGGTGCCCTTCTCGCCGGCTGAGCTACCCCTTTGCTGAACTTGCCACACACGGTAATGCCGAGTGACGGCAGTGATCGCGTCATTCAGATGGTGCTGAAAGGGGTCGTCAGGGTGGATGTGATACTCCTCGATGGACGACTCCGGAATAGAGAAGACGCTGGACTCGATAGAGGAGTTTCCGTCGCTATCACCAGTCGATTCCGAGCTTTCTGCGATGCAAAGGAAGATTTCGGAGCGTGGGCGCGATGAAGCTACTGACCAAGGGATAGATAGAGGTGTAACTTCGGATCTTGGTCGAGGTTTCATCCTTGACATCGACAGGAGGGTATTTTGGATGCATGTGGTGTCTGTCTCAAGCTTGGGCTGATCACCCGGTTCTGATGAACTGGCATCGTCCAGTGTTTCGAGAGAAGGGCGGTCAGGAATCTGATTGTTGGATCTTTGAGTTGGCGACGAATTGGTTGGTGAATTGGTTGGGTTCTCTGGCCTCAGGGCTGTGCTGCCCCTGACTCTTCGAAGGCCCTTTGCTTGACGTGATTGTTCGTATGGCTTTGGGCGTCTCTGAGTAGCTTGCCCGTAAGCATCAGCACTCTTCCCGCCGACAGGTTTGGCAGACAAGGCATTTCTGCGGAACGAGGCAGTGGAATGGCGAGACTCAGGAAAAGATTCCTCGATATCGGAATCATCGTACTCAACACGGGTAGGGATACGATGTTGTCGACCTTGCTGTGACTGTGGATTGACCATGGTCCCCGTAGAGCCAACCCCGGCCGTTGCCTCTCGTCTCTGGATGCTTCCATCGGCACCACGGAGGTACTCAGACTGAATACGCCTTCGACGGTAATCTGAGCCGTAGCCAGAGTCGCCCGAGATGCGTTCGCGAGCAGTCTCCTTGGTCGATTCGGGACGGCTTTCGACGCTGTCGATGGAGGGAATACTCCGGCAGTATTTCCTTGATCTTAGACTGGAGTCTGACTCCTTGCCGCGGAATGGTAGGGTTGGATGAACCTCAAGCTTGGTCGAACATGTACGCCTGCCTTCATCGATCGTGATGGGCGAAAGCTCGTCTGGGGACGCATCCATGAAAGACTCGTCTGGCTGGTATTGCAAAGCGATTGCACGGCGGGTTGCGCGGTCCATCCGGAGGAACTTGGCTGCCAGGTCGAAGGAGGCCTCTTCGTCTGTACGTGCAAAAGCGTCGTGTGATGGCTTTCGATCTCCTTTGGCGTCATCATCAACCACACCGATGGCCCTGGTAGCCCGCGCTTCGACGTCTTGCAAGCCCATGATGGAAGAAAGCCTAGGTGATTGAGAATCTCGCACTTGCGCAGCGCGAGAAATGGCAGAAATAAGATGCGATGAAAAGAAGGCGCGCCCTGCTTCTATTATGCTCAAGGGCGCAGCTGCGCTCTTCTCTTCCTGCAGGCTGCGCCGCTTGCGCAGGGGGGCTGCTCTTGCTAAGGTCATCTGCCTGACAGGGCGGAATGACGATCTAGCCAATGGTGGCAGCAGCGCCCACCATCAGCATCTCTCTCCGCGACATGGAGAACGCCTTCCGCAGATTTATGCGACATCGCGCAAAAGGTTGCGTCGCCAGCCCTGACGCTTCGAAGAGGCTGCGAGAGAGGATGACGATGGCCTCCAAGGGCGCGCGCGTGCCCTTTGACTTCTCAATTGAGCAAACCTCAACAGAAGACGGCAGACAACGCGAGGAGCCGAGGATGGGGCATATAATCTGGTTCGCACATATATCAGCAGTTGGGTCCTCAGGATGAACATGTTCAGAAGCGCTGAGTAGCATCGTCAACTTCGTCATTCCGGCTTTCTAGTGAGAACCAGTGAAAAAGCTTGCCCTGGAAGCAGTCAGCCATTGGGATCTTTAAAGCCCTAACCCACCATCTTGAACATGTCTCAAAGATCCGCTCCCTCTCCGAGCACCACATCAAGTGGCCAGTAAGTGCTTCGCGGGTATGGCTGGTATGCACGCGTGCTGACGGAGATCCACAGAGCCTGGAGCAGGCCCTCGGCGCCGATGCTGGGGTCTTATCTCACAGCTCCCCCGCAGCTATCAGACGAGCTGCTCCGTATCGCGGCCACCGCGCCTTCAAACCACCACATCTCGACCTCCAGGCACGGCCAAACTCGGCAAAGCCTCGCTGCCTGGAACGCACAGTGGAGCCAAGCAGGCCGGTCGACTTGAAGTGGTCGGCCAGCGCGAGGGGCGCCTGGCGCCTGATCGCGTGTAGGATCAAATGCGACCCTGCCATGGCGAACCAGCTGGTGGTGTGCGGTGGGGTTTTCCATCAGACACGAAGCGCGTGCGATTTGTTAGTTGTTGGTCATGCAAAACGACCCAGGGCGTTGATGAATTGGTGGATGTGATAGGCGAATGGGAAAAGGACTGTGAATTATCACCAGCAATGACGGCATGCAGGAGGGAGAAAACGGGTATCCATGGATGTGGAAGGAAGCCCGTGTTGTACGATTGGCAGTTGGTTTGGTGGGGAATAGATTAGAGGCCGGGGAGTGGGGCCTACCGCGATAGCTTGTGTACGATAATGGCATTAGGGCTGCTGAGACACCCGGTACAGGCATAGATGCCCCGCGAAATGCTTCCCTTCTCACTGCGGAAGGTCATCCGTCTTTTCCGACTTATAAACGACCGCCCCCTGGTGCCGCGTCTTCTTCCTCTTATATTTACGCCTGAACTCGCTTTGGGACTTTGGGAGAATACTCGCGGCGACCAGAAATCCCCCGATTCTCTTCGCTTCGACCGCACGATTGCCATCATTGCCCACCCATTCTCACCCCTCATTAGCCCCCTGAGCGCCCGCCATGCCTTCTCTGATTGAACTTGCCCAGCTCGCCAGGGGCCTCATAGGTCCCTGGATTTTCCTTTCGTACTCTTTCTACTACCTCCCTGGCACCATCATCCGTCTAATTCGCGCCGGTGATTTTGGCCGACTCTTCTCGTTGTCTCGTCTTCGAGATGCCTGGTTTTATGCCTTCTGGGGCTGGGCTGGGCCAAACATCCGTGCCGGCAATAGTGACCGCATGGTTGCTCTCCTCGAAGGCCGTGTGACCGGCGCCGATGTAGTCAAAGACCCTGTTCACCCTCCTGTGAATGGCGTCGTCTTGGAAATCGGCCCTGGCTCCGGGCTGTGGGTGAGCCTCTTCGCCAAGGACAAGCCTGCCACCATGGCTGCCGGTGGTGTGAGACGCAGAGTCGCCGATGGCGTGACGAAGGTGTACGGCGTTGAGCCCAACACCGAGCTGCACCCAGCCCTGAGAAGAAGTGTGAAGGAGGCTGGCCTGGAGGGTACATACGAGATTGTCCCCGCGGGTATTGAGTCGTTGAACGACCCGACCGTGTGGGGAGGCAAGATCGAGAAGGGCAGCGTCGATTGCATCGTGTCTATCCTGTGCTTGTGTGGTATCCCCGAGCCGGAGAAGAACATTTCCGAGCTGTACTCGTACCTCAAGAAGGGCGGGAGGTGGTACTTGTATGAGCACGTCGAGGTGTCGGTCAACGAGCCGCTTCGGCTTTACCAACGTAAGTCAGACCCAGACATCCGCATGGAAACGGGACGCTGATCGTGTTTGCATACAGGGTTCATCAACCTCGTGTGGCCCCGCGCCTTAAATGGCTGCGAGCTGTGCCGAAACACCCGCAAGACGCTGGAGTCTGTGGGACCCTGGGAGAAGATTGATGTCGCGCGACCGCCGATTGAGCCATGGTACCAACTTGTGCCACACATCTTTGGAACTTTTACCAAGTAAAAGACATTCCCCAGCGATAATTGTGAAAGCGGAAGACGGGATGGTTCCTTCTCCAACTGTTGGCTGCCCGAAAATTCATGGACTAGAGGGGCGGCGAGCCTTCAGGTTCACTGCCACCGAGTGGTCGAGGACGGGAGGATTCTGCAAGCACAGTGTCATCCATGTACAAAGTATGATAGAAACAGAGTCTCTGTTGTCCGAGTGTTTGCTCTTGCCGTTGCCACAATCTAGTGTCCCCTGCAGCACCCAGCCTAACGAGAATCATACAGTACGGCCCGAAGACGGCCCTCTTTCCTTGTGGCTGTTCCCCAGAGGGCAAGCAAGCTCGTGCTTGGATCGTCACTTTCTTCACACGAGAAGAAAACTGCTCTGTGGCCCTTCCGCACCGAAGTTAGACCGAGCCTTCCATGTGCAAACTACCGTCGCACGACGAAAGAAGGAACTCCCTGAGGGTACCTGCATGGTGACAAGTGCGCTACTTAGGTAGATAAACATTGCTTATCAACGTCTGCCCTTTGCCAACTTTCTCCTCCCATCATAATAACATCCGTTCCCAGGGTCTCCCCATTCTCTGCTACCACCGACAACGCATCATTACTTGCTCACCATACTCAGCCTCGCGAGTCTCGCTCAGACTTATTGTTGTTCAGCTCAACATCCTCATTCTCCACCTTCCATTTCTGATCCACAACATCATGCTCTTCACGGCTGTCACCTCGCTGGTCGTCGGCTTCGCAGCCACACTCGCCAGTGCAGCTCCGCCCAATGCAGCCCATGCGGCTTCAGATATCTCCGACAGCTGCGATACCGCGATTTCAGACAAAAAATGCTGCTTCGCTCTCACGGTCAAGCAAGATTTGGGCAACGGAAAAGTACAGGATTGGGGCTACGTCAAGGAATCCAAAACCGGCCGAATCTTTGTCGGATTCGATATCAACGCATATCCACAGGGCTACTTCTGTCTTTATGGCAAGCCTACGGATGAGGGAACTTACGGACTTGCGGACGGCATGGATAATCGCTGCGACTTCCTTGGCAACTCATTTTTTGACTGCTCCAACCTACCATCGTTTCAAACGTTCTTCGGCACCACCAAGACAAAGCTGTCTGATGGGAGCGAAATCGTCATCCTCACTCGTAAATCACTGGAGCCCTTGGGTATCTGCCCCCAAGATGCGAAGCAGTCACTCTTCAAAATCGTCTACGGTGACGATGTTTCATTCAAGGGTTGTCATCGGATTCACCTCGCACTGGAACCGCACACGCCTGATACTTGCCCCAAGTAATTCCAACATGGTTCCGAAATCTCGATACACAAACAACAACATGAAGGGAATGCAAGACCTGAGGGGTTTGGGGAGACGGTGGTGCTCGTAGGAGCGGATGAAGACATGATCAGAGAGCATCGATACACGCATGAATAGAAGAAAATGTTAATTGAAGAAGATTCCCTACTTGACGTCCGAAGACTGTGATTCTGGTTCATTTGAAGAATTAAGTCCATTATTAAGTCACGCGTTGCTACCTATCAGTCTCCATCATGACTGTGCCGTCGTCATGGGGGTCAGGGGCTGAGCACCAACTCTCTTCGCCTCCTCGTTAAGAGCATCCACCTCAGCCTGTACCAGCGGGATGCCAGTCTTCTCTCTCTCCTGCTGATTGAGTTGCTCAATCTCACCCGGGAAGTAGATGCGTTCCACACCAGCTGCCTTGTCTGAGCCAACGACACGCTGGTACAGGTAATCCATCCTCTCCCTAAAGTCATCCAAGCTCATGAACAAGTCCGGCTTGATGGCGACCAAGAAGTGGCCCACGTCTGCCGGCTTCGAGGGGTCATACGGATTTGTTACATGTCCCGCAAAAGCAGACCCTGACAGCACACCCGAAAACACGTCCATCATGATGGACAGCGCTGAGCCCTTCGGCCCGCCCATGGGAAGCATGACACCCCCCAACGCAGCCTCCGGATCATCCGTCGGGCGTCCCTCCGCATCCAATGACCAGTCCAAAGGAATCTTCTCGCCCCGCCTCTTGGCCTTGTAAATCTTGCCCCTCGCCGCCACCGACGGCGCCATGTCGAGAATGAACGGCTTGTCCTTCCCCGGCGCGCCGCACGCGATCGGCGAGACGCCCATCAGCTTGCTCTTGCCGCCCCAAACCGGCAGCGCGGGGCTGGAGTTTGTGAAGACGAGGCTCATCATGTCGGCGTCGATGGCCTGCTGCACGACCCAGGCGCTCATGCCGAAGTGGTTCGAGTGCTTGACGCTGGCCATGCCGATGCCGAAGACCTTTGCGGACTCGATGGCGGCGGCCATGCCCATGCTCGCGGCAACGAAGCCGAAGCCGTTGCGGCCGTCGACCTGGGCGACGGCCGGGGTGATCTGGGTGAGCTCCGGCTCGGCGGCGGCGTTGAGGACGCCCTGGCGGACTCGCTCCATGTAGGAGGGGATGCGGTTCATGCCGTGGGTGTCGACGCCGCGGAGGTCGGCGGCGACGAGGCAGCGGGCGACGGTGGCGGCATTGGGGGCCGGCACGCCGTTGCCTTTGAGGATGTCCTCTACGAGGCGGCGTGCTTCGGGTGCTGAGATGTGGATTTTGGGTTCTGTTGCGTCTGCCATTTTGGTGGTGTTTTCTTCGTTTAGGTGATACTGTGCAGTGAGGTCGAGCAGATGCTGGCCTTTGAAACACCAGGGACTGTAAAGAAGAATGCTAGTGAATGAGTATCGTTCCGATGAAAGTTGATGAAAATTAATGAGTATTATGAGCTTCCCAAATGGTGTTTTACCTCACAAGACTTGACATGAGTCTCGTGATCAAACATGTCTGAACGTACAGTTGCGTTGAGTGGCCGCCAACTGTGCGGGATTAGCCCGACCCAACAAAGTCTTGCTGCGGGGTTTCCCCGCGCCAGTCTCACCTCCGTCTTTTTTCAACCTCACCTCTGCGTGCCCACATCGGACATTTCCCGAACATCTTCAACCTCTTGCTTGACAATCCATCTCGACCGTTCCCCGAAACCCGCATTTTCGGACTGTGAACATCATCACCTGCAGTCTCCGGAGCATGCCCGATTCGAACACCTCCTGGCCGCCGCCAAGCCGCCAACCGCGGAGAACGGCCCGGCTGCGTCTGGCATGCGCCCGTTGCCAGAGGCGGAAGATCCGTGTAAGTGAGGGTGGATCGCGGTTCTCGGCGGGTGTTGCGGAGTGGAGTTTGCTGATTGGGCGCAGTGCGACGGCCAGCTTCCGGCTTGTAACAATTGCAAGAAGGCTTCGGTTGCCTGCATTGATGGAGAGAGTGTGCGTCTGAAGGACCTGCCGAGGGCGTGAGTGCGTTTGCTACCCTCTTGGGGCTCTGAGTTTAACAAAGGCAAAGGCAAATATCCAATCTCAAAGACCGCATCAGATGGCTCGAGAGCATAGTTCGAGACCGATGTCCTGATGTGGACTTGGCTCAAGGCCCGTCCGGTGATCTGGACATGGATGCTGATGGTGACGACACCTTCGTCGCTGAGACAACAGTTGACGACGGTAGTGTGCAACCGGAAGACCACATGAGCGCACCCGATTCCAACGGATCTGGACTTCATCAATCAGTGGCTCCCGAAAATGCGCCCATCCCGCAAACTCGTCCAGACGCTCGCGTGATTGATCCCTCAGCAAGCAACGCCCTTTCACACGAAATCGGCATGGTTTCTCTGGGCAGCAACCAGGACCCCAAGTACATCGGACCTTCTAGTGGATACTTCCTGGCCCGTCTGATGCTGAATTCCACGCGCCAAGAAGATCAGGCAGCGTGGCCCTCCAGGACGCCGGCGCAAAACAGCCCGTTCCCGACGGCACTCGTCGAGGCGATGCAGGGCCCGCTTCCGTTGCCGGGCAAGGAACAAGCCCGCCAGCTCGCCGAGATGTACTTCGACGTCATCAACGTGCAGTACCCCATCCTACACCAGCCGACGTTCATGATGCTGCTGGACCAGGTGTATGAGAATGGCTTGGAGGCGGAGCATGGCCCGACGGGTGCTTTCCAAGTCTTCATGGTGCTGGCGCTCGGAGCCACGGTCCTTTCCCGTCGGACGAGGGCCAGGCTTTCTGGGGAATCGTACTGCTTGTCAGCCCTGCAGTACTTTGATCGGATCAATGTTGAGAATTCCATTCGCGGGCTGCAGTGTTTGCTGCTACTGACGATATTTACCATGCACAGCGCGTGCATGCGTTTGGATGTGTGGTATCTCAACTACCAATGCATTGCTGCCGTTCTTGACTTGGGTCTTCAGCGAGACATCAACACTAATGCGGGAATTTCTCTGCTAGAGCAAGAGATGAGGACGAGGATATTCTGGGTTGTTCTCACCCTTGACAGGATGATTGCCACGATGATGGGCCGACCTATTGGGCTACGAGATGAAGCCTGTGACCTTCGAGTGGGTAGTCCATTTGATCTATGACAAAGACATTGCTAATTTTCGGATAGCTGCCCCAAAACATCGATGACTTCGCACTGCACAATTTCGCCCAACCAGCTGGATCTGCACCAATAGGCCGCATGGCTTTCTCCATCCACCTGTTCAGACTAGCCAAGCTCAACTCAGAGTTCAAATACGTCGCCAATAGCATTGTCCGCGATACCCCTCGATATGCCTACCCTGCAGTCATCGACATCAACGAATGGCAAAATGGCATGCTTCAGCAGTTGGATGAATGGCACAGCACCATCCCTCAACACCCTGGAGTGGAGTACGTCCAGATTGTCTGCCGGATTAGATACCACGGGCTCCGGATGCTACTTCTGCGGCCCAGTCCCGCGATACCCAACCCGTCGTCGGACTCATTACGCAAGTGCTTCGACGCCGCGTGCCAGGGCGTCCGTCTCCTGGACCAGCTATACAAGCAAAACATGCTGATGCACGCCTGGAACACGCCCCATTCAATCGTCTTGAGTATCATTACCATGCTGTATTGCATCAAAATGGTACCCGAGATTGCTCGTCAAACAGCATTAGACTCCCTCATGTCCGACTTCAGTGCCGGATTGGGGGTCTTGGCCGCCACCGGAGAGCATTGGTCTGGAGCGAAGCGGTGCCGAGATATTCTCGACGACATGATTCGCGCCACTGTTCGTTGGATCAAAGACATGCTGAGCCAACCTGCCACGTTGGACGTGCCGCAGCATCGCAGGTCCTCGCGTCTGGAATCTACACAGGCACCACCGCTCAACCCGTACGATCCCAATCTCAATGGCGCTTCAGCAGGCAGAATCGGCTTCTCTGAGAGCCTGTCTCACCCGATTACTATGGCATCAATGACCTCAAACGGACCAGAGGCATTTCTACCCCAAGACCCGTTCGAGTCGTTCTTGTCTAACACAGCTTTCGGTGACCAACTGCAGATGGGAGAGGGATCGAACTTGGATAGCATCATGCGTGGTCTTTTTGACGACTTCATACCGACATACCCTAGCTTCTCTTGAGCTGATTGCGGCTATTTACAATAATCTTGTACAGAATAGTGTTTTTCATATGGCACATTACAAACGTCTAATGATTCCCAAGTCATAACCCTCGTGATGGACCGCGAGCCGTTAGGAAGTCAAAGTCTCCGCCACCCTCAGCCTGATTAACCTCGCGCAAGTACAAGCCACGGTAACCCCTGATCCGCTTCTTCGCGATCCAAGGCGCGTTACTCCCACCATTTGCCTCCTCCTGCTCTAGTACCTGGAGCTTCTCGGCTATCCTCTTCTTGATCTCTTCATCTGAGATTTCGACCCTGATTACACGCTGCTCCGCGTCAAAAGTGATGATGTCGCCGTCCCTGACAATCCCCAACACCGACTCGGGATCAGCTGCCTCTGGAGAGATGTGAAGCACGATGGTCCCGCCAGCGGTACCGCTCATCCTGCCGTCCGACAAACGCAACATGTCTTGTACCCCCTGCGCGGCGAGTTTCCTAGGAATCGGGATCAGGCCTGCTTCCGGCATACCCGGGTTTCCAACCGGACCGATATTCTGCAAAACAAGCACACTATTCGGCGTGACGTCCAAGTCCGGATCGTCAATCCGAAGCGCCATGTCCGCGGATCCAGCGAACACGACCGCGGGGCCGGAGTGCTTCAGCAGATGCCGGTACTTTGACGCGCTCTGCTTGATCACCGCGCCGCCGGGCGCGATATTCCCGCGGAGCACAGCGAGCGCAGACGCCGGGTACAGCGGCTCGTTGAACGTCTGCAGGCAGTTGACCAAGCTGTCCCGCGGCACGGGGATGAAGGGCGTGCTCGCGAGCTCCTCGCCGAGCGTCCTGCCCGTAACCGTCATCGCGTCCAGGTACAGCAGGTCCTTGATCTCGTGCAGCAGCGCGAGCATGCCGCCGCTGTTGTGGAAGTCGGTCATGTAGTTGTCGCCGCTGGGCTTGAGGTCGACGATCAGGGGCGTCTTGCGGCCGATCTCGTCGAAGGTGTCGAGGGTGATGGTGCCGGCGACGGCCGGGTGGCGGCCGATGATGGCCATGAGGTGGACGACGGCGTTAGTGGAGCCGCCGATGGCCTGGAGGACGGTGATGGCGTTGAGGAAGGACTCGCGCGTGAGGAGGTCCTGGGGCTTGAGGCGCTTGGTGTGCAGGGCGACGGCGAGGCCGCCTGTTTGCTCGGCGATGCGGAGGCGGGCGGAGGAGACGGCGGGGGCGGTGGCGCCGGCGAAGGGCATCATGCCGAGGCCGACGAGGATGCAGGCCATGGTTGAGGCGGTGCCCATGACGCCGCATGTTCCTCCCTGTGTTGAGTTAGTAAAGTGAAATGAGTTGAGAGGTGTGTTTTCTACTCACCGTTGGTGCAAGCTCGTCATTGATGGCGGAGATATCTTCGATATCAATCTTCCCGGCTCTGTATGCCGCCCAGTTGTTGCGGCAATCTGTGCATGCGCCGATTCTTACACCCTTGTGGCTGCCCGGCATCATTGGCCCTGTGACCAGATGCAAAATGGGTTTGTTCGCAGAGATACCACCCATCAACTGAGCCGGTGTCGTCTTATCACATCCTACCCACCCGTCAGCCCCAGCACCGTCCGTCTCAGACCACACGACATCTTACCTCCAATCAACACCACAGCATCACACGGCTGCGCCTTGATCATCTCCTCGGTGTCCATGCTCATCAGGTTCCTCAGATACATGCTCGTCGGCGACGCGAAGCTCTCCGCGATGCTGATCGTGGGAAAGTCGATCGCCAGCCCGCCGTTGAGCTGCACCCCGCGCTTCACGGCCTCAATCAGCTGCGGCACGTTGGCGTGGCACGGGTTGAAGCTCGAGTACGTGTTGACAATGCCGATGATGGGGCGCGAGAGCGCATCCTCGCTGTAGCCGAGGGCCTTGATGAAGACCTTGCGCAGGAAGAGGGAGAAGTGCGCGTCGCCGTAGGAGGTGAGGCCCTGGCGGAGGCCGGTCGAGTTGGGGTCGATTGGGGTTGAGAGGTCGTAGTCGCCTATTACAGGCTTCTTTTGTTCTGCCATTTTTACTTACCTGTGCTTTCTCAAATTTTGAATTTTGATGTTGGGCTTTTTGGTGTTAGTTGGCTTGCGATTATAAGGGACGGTCACGTCATGAGGAGTATTAGTATTCCTGGTTTTATGGTTGGCTAGATGACCTTATCCGCGGGCCCGGTTGAGGTGCGGGGACTCCGCATGTCGTGATCCCGACGGTAATAGGACGGCCGAGGGACTCGGAGTCTTGTCCGTGACTGGCGGACTTTCTCCGTTTGCATGCGGCTTACAGCAAACTCTCATCGAGAAGCTTACTTGATGGCCGTGGCATTCGGGGAGCATTACTATGCGTATTTTGTGTGCGGTTCGTTTTGAGTATAAGTTAAGCTGTTGAATCGAGTGAAGCAATTATGATCGTCTTGACCCAGCTTCAACATCCCATTCATCGTCACCGAAGCCCCGTCTTTTCCGACCCTTTTCCGTCACCACTTACACCACACTCATGCTCGACCTCAGAGGAAAAGTCGCCCTCGTCATAGGCCTTGGCCAAACCGGCTCAGAAGGCTGGGGCATTGGGGCCGCCTGCGCCGTCACTTTTGCAAAGCAGGGCGCCATCATTTTTGGTGGAAACCGCACTATCGAGTCAACAGCCAAGACAAAGCAGGCCATTGAAGAAATCGGAGGCGTCTGCGATGTCGTCGCTACCGATGCCACCTCTTCAGAATCTGTAAAAGCGCTCGTGGACGCGTGTCTGGCAAAGCACGGCCGCATCGACATCCTCCTAGCAAACGTCGGGCAATCCCAGCCCGGGTGCCCTGCAACCATGTCCGAGGAGACGTGGGACTCTCAGATCGAGATCAATCTCAAGACCGTCTACCTCGCATGTCACCACGTCTTGCCTGTGATGGAGAAGCAGGAGACGGGCGGGAGCGTTGTGTGCATATCGAGCATTGCGGGATTGCGGTACATCGGGAAGCCGCAGGTCGCCTATAACACGACCAAGGCGGCAATTATGCAGTTCGTCAAGGCGACAGCCGTCATCTATGCCCCCAGAAAGGTGCGGCTGAATACCGTTGTTCCGGGGTTGATGGAGACGCCGTATACCAAGAGTTTGGCGTCGAGATTTCCGATGGAGGGCGGGTATGAGGCGTTCAAGAAGATGAGGGATGATCAGGTGCCAATGGGGAGGATGGGGGATGCGTGGGATGTTGCGAATGCGGCGGCGTTTTTGGTCTCTGATGAGGCGAGGTATATCACAGGGCAGAAGATTGTGGTTGATGGAGGGATTACTTCTTCTACAGGACGGACATGAATTGAAGATTGTTACCAGGTGGCGGTGCTTTTTGTCCTGCTCGAACCCTGCACATGTCGCCTCTTGCCAGATTTCAGATGCGTATTTCATAAGAGACGAGTAGGACTACAAACATTATGCTTAGCGCACCGGGGAATGTTTCTGTCGCTAACCGTATCAGATAAGCCCTGGTTCCAAACGCGATGTATTTGTAGCTGAAAGGGACAGTAAGGGTGTCGGCGCGAAGTTTATACACCTCTGATAAAAGCCCTGCCACTCATGTCTTCACTAAAGTTTCTCTATGTGCCTAAATAATAATCATGTCCTCCACGTGTTGCTGGTAGGCTGCAAGGAGTTCTAGTTCAGAGAACCTTTTGCGATGTCTGTCCGAAAACCATCCTATTCTCTTGTAAATGCGGTCCAGCTCACTTACAGGAGCTAAGATAATGCAAATGAGGTCGGTTTCCTTGGTATACGTTGAATCCCCACTCCCCGAGCAATTGCGCTCTTGGGCGTTGAGAACTAGGAAATTGATTGTACCACGCCCCTTAAATTGGATTTCTGTAGTGTCTGGAAAGGGCAACACAGAGATCGGATGGGCGTTTTTGTCTTTCAACTGAATCAATATCTGTCCGGCAATCGACTCTTGGCTATAGTGTCCAGCGATCAAGGGACCCCTCAACTTAATGTACCCTCCGGTAACGTCGACAACATCTTGGTTCCCGCTTCTTGTCGTAACATCCACATCTAGGACTGAAACCTGAAAGTGGAAGTCAGCCGCGGTCATATGCATCTTGAAAGGCCCATCAACCGATGCCCAAGACCAGGAAGGCGCCCGATATTGAGATGAAAGCCTTGGCTTTGGAGTGAAGACGGTCCAATTCAGCAAATCCAAGACCCGTGACCGCCATAGACCCGCGAGATATCTGTCACCGGTCACCTCCTGGAAGAGCTTGGCGATGCCCGAAAAGGCGTAGAGCTTGTCCTCTGGCCTCGTGAAGCGGCATTGGGAATAGGTCGTGACAAGATCGCGCCATAGTTCCAGCGCGTCGTAAGCCATGTTGTGGTCGTCAAGCCCTCGTTCCTGTGTTTTATCCAATTGTTTCCTCTCCTCAAATGGCTGAAGTAGTCTTTCAGTATCCTTGAAAGATATATGGAGGGGAATACCTCGAGGAAAGCCCTCACACTTGTGTTCCTCAAGACACTCCCACAGAACCTGATGTTGTGTAAAGTAGAGCTGGCGCGGCCCCAGGAAACGTTCCTGGAAGACCCAGCCCCTGCGATGAAGTGAACCCCCGAGAAGGTGGCGATCCCAATAGCTTTTATCAAAGATATAGAATGTTTCAGGGTGACCTGACGCCAAAGTCGAGGTGACCAAACCAGGCCGAATGTCTCGCCCATCTCGAGACCGGAAAAGTCCTCCATCGGCGTCATCTGACGCAGAAGCGGCGATATTACAAGCCGCGTTTGCGTATATATGCCGCATCTCAGGAGCTTCAGCCTCCCAATCGTCTCGGGAGTCTTGAATGATGCATAGACAGTCAATCCATATGTATCGAATTCCCAATCGCCGTGCCACAATAACTGTATCTTGGAATGTTTTGGGCAGACTAGAGATCTCTACTCCTTGTCGAAATTGGCTCATTGTGGACGATGTCAAGAGCTCGTGCTGGACATCGTCTCCCCAGCGGTAGCTCAGAGTCAGATACAGAAGAGATTCAGACAATATCGCATCTGTGCTTGTTATCAAAAGCTTCCATTGCGATTCCTCATGAGATCCAATGTCTATAAGACGTGACGGAAGCCAGCCCTCTGTCTGTCCAGGATGAGCCTTGCACTTCCTTGTATGGCGAGATGTGCACTCGCGAAACCAGGAATAAGCCAAGTCAAGGGTTTGTGAAGATCCGGTGCTTTCTTCGATGTCCGAGACCACGAATAAGTTCTCGTATTCACTTCCTATGGTTATTGTCAGTAAACGCATAATCATGAGCTCGTTGAAAGCGAGCTGTGTGGGCACGCAGTCGTAATTTGCGTACCTATTGACGGTATCAACCTGAAACGAACGTCGGTGGCGTGCTCTATTTGTTCTCGCGTCGGGTCATTGTAGAGGATCCAGACTCTGATTTGATGCAGCGTATTCTTAGGATACTCTTCTTTATCGATGATGTAGTAGAATGGACTCCAACTTTCCGGGGGCAGACAATCCCACGCTCGCCGATGCTGCTCGGAGAGATTCCATACTTTAGCACATATAAAGCAATCATCAGCGGCAGCCTTCCGAAAACGTTCCAAACTCTGGCCTGTCGGCATGCATGTGGCGTCACGGCCGATCCGACCACTGCTGGTCTGGATGACCTGCGTGCAGATAGAACATAGCCAGCCATTTGGCCGAGACATTGCGATGTGGATCTAGAAGCTGCTTTTTTTGGTGCGACGTCGTTCAGCTTGATAGTTTTGTCGTGACACTGAAGCTATCAGTGTATTTGCAAAGTAAACCAAGTATCATGATCGCGGTAAGAGACTCGGTTCTGGAGTTCTTGACCCCGCTCTCCAATGATCTGCCAACCCACAGCTCCTATCAATTCATCCTGCACGTATGTGGCACAAGCGACTTCGAGACGATCAGCCAATCAACGCCTTGTATCCTCTAGAACTCGCCGTTCTTCAATTCGAGCATCCCTGTATTCTTCGCATCACCTGACAAAGCGAAATCCACCAGTGTCAAGTCCGGGTATCTTAGTTTCGACACTACACAGCGCCATTCACGATTCCCTTCGCCACAAAGTCCCACATGTGTTCATCTTCTTGCTCAACTTCGAAATCAAATCTTGTGACATCCTCTTTGAAGGGCCAGAGGTAGGTGCTGGTCACTCTGCGGAGCTGGTCAGCAATTATTCGGGGAACAGCTGGGTACAATTACCTGTGGTGTTCAGCACTAGCCTGGTACCCTTCAAGTGCCTTGCGGTCCTCATGGAAGCTCAAAAGCGCGAAGTGATAGCCTTTGCTTCGCTCTATCGGGTCGGTAATGGAGGGACCACCGACAACAAGACGCTGTGCTTTCACACAGGGAAGTGTCTTGAGCGTCTTGAGCTCCCTCACAAACGTTGCTTTGTGTTCATCCGTCACATCGGAACGGAACTTGAATAACACTGATGATAATACGCATTAGCATATAAAAATTGGGTAGGTACATGGGTCGCAAGCCTTACCAATGTGAACGACAGTCATGTTGCAATTTCTGAGTATGGGAACGGCAAAGTTGGTCCTACAAATGAATAGCAACTGCAGAGAGAATGAGTGAACTGAAATCAATGGAAAATAATTGAAATTTCAGAAAAGCTGCCTTCAGTAGGCCTTGTGGATGAAAATTGCATCCTAGCCTCTGGGATAACGGACAAATCCCGCGGCCAACTGACACGGTCCGCGACGCCAGCGGGAATTGTCCGTCTGCGCCATCAACCCCCAAAGCCCCACCTGGTCACCCTCGGCGACGTGAAGCATCTTCCCGACTCAGTTTCGGCAACTTAGGAAGATGGCCGAGAAGACCAGTAGATCGAACGACTACGCGTCGACCGGAAGCAAGAAGATTTGAAGACTGGTAGATGCTTTTCCCATCGAAACTCGGCCTTTGGGTAGGTAGGTGCGTTTGCTCACTCGCAAACCCCAGTTCACGTTCATTCATGACCACTCAGAATATGTCAATATCTTCGACAAAAAATAGATTTAAAATTAGAAGTTAGAACATTCCCCTCAACTTGCCAACATCAGTCAAGTTCCCGATGTTAGCAAATGCGTCGTACGCTCTAACCGCCCTGTCCCCGCCAATAGCGATGGTGACTTGGTCCATGAACTTCTTTTTCAGGTCCTCAACGGTGAGTGGGTTCTCCTGGCTACCAATCGCGTTCACGATGTGCTTGTCCAACTTTGTCCCATCGTTGAAGTTCAACGTGATGTATCCTTGGGCGTTATCCACGCTTGCGTCCGTTGTCACGTTGACCTTCTTCCGCAGTTCAGCCACCGTCTGATTCTTCACCACAGCATCGGTGAACTCCTTAGGTGTCGCCTCTCCATAGAGCAGACCCACAGCGGTGGCATGGTAGATGCTGAACTTTCCCTCCAGGCCGGTTTGTGGATCCGTCTTGCCTGTGAGGATCAGAACTTGCGGGTTGACGCGAAGCTGAACAGATTCAATGTCTGTAATGGCCTTGCCTTCTTGCAAGATCTGGTTGTGGAGCTGGATTGCGCCGTCGATGGATGGGTGCATGACAATGCCACAAGGGAAAGGCTTGAATGTGTTCTTTTCAACTTCCCATATCTTGCCAAGTTGATCGAAGTAGGCCGTTGCGTTCTCACGCGTGCTGACGACGTGAAGCCAGCCAAACTTGGCTTCAAGACCTTGCAATGAACTTGTGTAGTTGTTCTTGGCAAGTAGGGCGGCAAGCATACCGCTTTGCGCGGCCCGGCCGACGTGGAATGACTTCGTGTCTGAGCCGAAATACTCTTGCATGCCAACAACTTGGGTTGCTGCTATGCCGATGGCGTTCCGCATAGTAGTGGTGTCAGATCCAAGAAGTCTGCTGACTGCCACTGCGGCGCCTATGGATCCAGTTGTACTCGTGATGTGCCATCCCACGTTGTAATGCTCGGGGTAGACTGACAAACCCAGCTTACACTCCGCCTCAACACCAGCCACGAAGGCGGTGATAAAATCCTGGCCGGAGACTGGGGCTTTCCACTCGGCAACAGCAAAGAGCGCGCTAGCGACGGGTCCAGCTGGATGGATGATTGTCTCCAAATGGGTATCGTCATAATCATCAACATGTGAGGCGATGCCATTGATCAAGGCCGCTGTCTGCGCATCCGCGTACCCTGCGCTGATGAAGTCATTGGCGCCAAGGATGCTCGATGTGGGAGGACCGCTGAAGGCAGCGAGGGTGGTGTTCTGCGCAATCTGGGGTGCGTCTTGGATGTAACCCCCGATTGCGCATCCGGCCCAGTTGTAAAGACTCTTAACAGCGGCATCCACCACGCCGGTTGTGAGGTTGGCGTAGGTCAGGTTCGTCGCCCACGTTGCGAGCTGGAGAGTGGCCATTTTAGATTGCTCCTGAGACGATGCGCCATCTTTGTCCTCGACGTGAAATCGCTTGTTTTTATCATCACTCGATCCTTCCATCTTCACTGACGTTTAACCGACGTCGGCGCCGAATGGTAGCGGGGGTAATGCGAGGTTCAGCGGTTGGTCGGATTTGACGGCATTTAGACCATGTCAGCGGCAGATAGCTCTCGGATTCTGCCCGACCCTAGCAATATAGCGATTGGTAATTGGTGGCGAAGGACGAACCCCTCCGGCAATGCTGGAGATGGCGGGGTAGATTTAACTTTCGGGGAAGTGATCGTCGCCCGTTCCAAGTGAGACTTGATGTTATGCTTAAAATGAAGGTATGGATTGCTTGCCAAATCAGAGTATTTCTCTATTGGCCAGCACGAAGTCGATTGTCAAGCAGGAATAACAGCTGTGCCGGCAACTCTCTTCCTATGTTTTGAATTTGTGGCAGAGGTGGTGCTGCGATTGCATCAAGTCAACGGTGCTCGCACGTGCATGAACAAAATTGAGAGCCCAGGTTCTGCTACCTCGTCAAAGATTGTGTGAAAGAAAGTTTTGGGGTTCCACTGCTAACTGTGATGTGGCGCAAGCATAGGACTTCCTACAGCTATCTTCGACAACAGGCTTAAGACAGTGCCTTCGACTTGATCTCAGTTTCACTGGTGTTGGGGTCCTTCTCATTTCCTCAGTAACTGCTCTAATTAGACCACCTTACCCCGCTGGTCTCGTCCATATTCGAACGGTAAACCCACTTACAACGGTTGAACCCAGTCAACTGTCACTGTGCCGAAGTTCCAACCTGAGAATCCTTGAGCTCTTTCAATTTTACTTCGTGATGACCACCTTCGATGAAAGGATCTGGTAGGCCCTCAATGACTTGTAACGAGGACTTCGCAGCTGAACCGTCGAAGATGGAGTCGATCTCCTCCAGAGTTTTACCCTTTGTCTCAGGGTAGAGCCACCATATGACGACAAAAATGGGCGCATTCCAAAGACAGTTGAGGATGTAGTATCTCCATGAGAGGTTTTGGATAGCGAGCGGGATAGCATAACTCAAGCCTGCCCCAACGAGGTAGCCAAGGGCCTGACCAACACCAACGCCGCGGGCTCTTTGGGTGTACTTGAGGATCTCTGGAGGGTATGAGTAGTTTAACAGCATCCTTCAGGATCGCGATCATTGATGTCAGCAAATATGCTCTCAACAAAGAGTGGCTGTCGCGTACCAAGATGAAAAGGCCGCCCAGTAAAAGATGAAGCACACGGCTACGGCCCCTTTGGCAAATGCGGCTTGGTTTGTAGCCTCGATATGTTGCTGCAGTATGGCAAGAGTAGCAAATGATGCAGCTATCACCATTGTGCCAATCACTAACAGTTTGTTCCATAGTGTTAGTAATGGAATGGTGGCGTGCGTCGACTTTCAACCAGCAAATGAACGCTGAGAGGGGCACTTGCGGAAAGACGACCTTCGCCCCATTTTCGAAACGAACCAAACGCCAAAGATGGAACAAGCTGCGGCCCATGCTGTAAGACCGACGTTGACCTGGAGAAGGGTAAAGGTGTTGGTCACACCAGTCCCACGGATGATGATGGTAAAGAAATATCTGCCCATCCGCTTGTCAGCAAATTCACGTCGAAAGGCCGAGAGTGGTCACTGGGAAAGTCGCTATACGGTAAGAAATTACTGCCATTCGTTTGGAAGAAGAGATTCGTCAAAACAGTGATGAGGAACCTGCGAAAATTGCGAGCTACACAAAATGGCTTTTGATCAGTTTAATCCCTCAGAGACAGGATTGACTTACCAGGAGACACAAGAGATTTCCAGGAGTCTCGTTGACTCAATTGACGCCCAAGTTCGATTGTCTGCTTGATCTGCTGAAATTCTGCCAGAATCTCGGGATCGTTCCTAGTTCTCTGACGGATCTTGACGAGGACCTCGAAGGCCTATGGTATTGACAGCGTCAGTAAAGTTGCATTGGCTACGATTGGTAGTCACAAATGAGTCAAAGCATTTACCTCATCTGCCCGGCCCTCGGCTACTAACCAGCGAATGCTTTCTGGTGCGAAAGGGAGTATTAGTAACGCAATAGCGGGCCCGGCGATATCAGCCTTGATAACCTAGACGTTACTGACTGACTGACACGAAGATGATGGAACCCTGATACATACCATGAGGCCCGCCCTCCATGCCCAATTGGAAGTTTTATTGTAAATTCCCAGGTAGATGAGACCACCCATCATGCCTGTAATAGGCAAACAAGCAACCATGACATTTGTTATCTCTTCCCGATACTTCGGAGGGCCAACCTCCATCAACCATGACGGGGCGCCAGCACCCGTAATGATGAACGAGAGACCCAATAAGAATCTACCACAAAGAAGCTGCACTTCTGAGAGCCCATCAGCATATTCTCATTCTGATCTAACCAAAAAACACATGCCTGCAGAAAACATGGACAAGAGGCTTACTTTCGTGGGCCGAGGCTTGAAGGGTGGCTCCGAGGAGAGCAATGGCGGAACCGATCATCAGACCTCTCCGACGGCCATACCGATCCAACACAAAGCCAGCAAATGGGACTGCAAAGACACAACCAGCATAGAGAATTGTGACATTGAGGCCGGCGAGAGCGGGAGTAAGTTCAAAATCTGTTAGTCAATGCAGGTCAATAGTTGAGCTCATCTCTAGTTCGGAGGTTCTAATTATGGCAAATAGGAAAAGAAAGGCATTGGGAATACAATTTTGGAAGGATTGCATAACGTTGAGACTATTGATAATGGCGACGTCGAGGGAGAAGACACAGGTGCTCGCGATGCAGGCAAGCAATGTAATAACCATAGCCTTTGAGCCCATATTTGCGATTTTGCGTTGTTGTTTGACGATGTTCCAATGTGGATGATGTAGAAGAGTCAAAATACGACGAAGAGATTAGATGAGCCGATCCGTAACGTGACCACTTCAACACACGCGAGGTCTCAGTCACTAACCTGACGTATCGACCAAGCGTCGACCGCTCGGCGAATCCGGACATGGAGCCCGACGTGCATGGAACAGCTATGTATGCCGAACTATTGCGAGACAGCAGGCGCGTAACTGGTGATAACAATTAACAATGGTATCTCAGTGTGGAACTGTTCAAGTTGGAATGCTGATCGGGCATTTCGGCCGAGTACCCCGCTGCCTCCCGTCGTCATATCGCGAAATATGCAGGTAGAGTCGACCTTGCTATCCGTAGTCGGTGATCTCTTGAGAGTAGTAGTGATGTGGTTGCTTTCGGTTAAGCGGGGGTCCTCTTTCTGCACCCGAGATGCCAGGATTGCGGGGCCGGCTGCCGCATTGTTGCTTGGCAGCTACGAGCCAAGCTGACCTCCAAGCGCCTTCATACAGCAGGTGGCACTGAACGACAAACTTGTTCATACAGTCACTGGTGTCCGAATCGTATTTGGCGGGCTCCGCGGAAGCCGTCAGTCTGTTGACGAGGAGAAGATAAATGATAGACGAAGATAATTAGATATCGTATTACTGCGTGTTGTGACTGTTGTCCGTTTCGAACTACAGAGCAGCTTGTATTCAATCCTTATGCCTTATCTATGATGCATTTCCCCCATGGTCTGTCAGCACTTTGGCTGAGCCCCCAAGCAATGTTGGGCCTTGTATCGTCCATCATTGTCATTCTCTCAATTCTATGGATCGTGGCTTCTTACAGCCGCGTCTTGTACCTGAGATCTCGAATGCCGCCCGGCCCCTTTCCGTACCCCATTGTCGGCAATATTGGACAAGTTCCTACTGAGAAACCCTACGTGACTTTCGAAAAGTGGTCCAAAGATTACAACAGCCCGCTGATCACCCTTTGGACGGGAAATCGTCCGACCGTCATAGCGAATGACTGCTGGTCGGCGTCAGATCTCATGGACAAGCGTGCAAATATCTACTCGTCACGCCCAGTCTCTTATCTTGCTGGTGACATGCTCGACGACACCGAAAATAATCAGACCAATCTTGTCTACGGCGATAAAGGGAGACTACACCGGCGAATCACGGTATGTAATTTGCTCTGTCTTATGGCCCCTTGATACTCTTGGTACAGCGCTTAATGATTTCAACAGCATTCAGCAGTAGGCAGCCAAGCTGTGCGAGGCTACCGGACGTGTCAAGGTAATGAGTCAAAGATCCTGGCCCGCGACATTTTGGATGGAAACGACTTCGTATTTGCTATCGAACGTTACGCATGTTCTGTGGCCTCCATCATCGGCTGGGTGTTACGGTCAGCTATCCGACAGTAGGGTCTGCTAACAGAAGTTGGGGATTGACGTTTAAACAGTACACTGGGGTCGTGGTCGTAGGTCGTAGGTCGTAGGCTGTAGTAGATCAAGTCTTCAGAGGCTAAGGTGATC
>NW_026517489.1:0-69662 GCF_026319265.1 Colletotrichum chrysophilum | reverse complement strand
GAGGACGTTAGGAAGAGGAGTGTACTTTAGAGTATATAGCTTGAGCCTGCGGCCCTTCACGCCATATACCCTTCGGGAGGTCGGCCGCAAGGGCGGTTGCGCCCTTGCCGCCTCGGCGTTAAATACAACAACAACAACAATCCAACTTCGCAAAGAACATAAGCCATGTCCGCCAAACCCACGCAGAATGATCGCCCTTTCGATGCGGTCATCTTTGACCTGGACGGTACTTTGTTCGACCATACTCATTCCTCGATACAGGCCATGGCAAAACTGCAAAGTATGTGGCCCGGATTAAAACAATTTCCCATCGAATTGCTCAACCTTGTTTACCAACGTTCACTTAATCGCGCCTACGATGATTATCTCGCAAAGAAAATTACCTACGAAGAGAAAGACATCGAGAAGGTCCGGGATTTCTTCACCTCTCTTCGTCTTCCAACTCCATCACAGGCTGAGATGGAAAGGTTTCGAGACAGACATAAGGCAATTTACCGAGCCGCATACAGGACAACCACCTACAGCCTGGAGACCCTGCAACGGTTGAAAATTATGGGAATACCTGTCGTCATCCTCACAAATGGACAACAGAAACACCAGGAGGAAAAGGCGGCTGCTCTTGGCATACTTCCTCTCGTCGACTGTCTGATTAGCTCAGAGATGATAGGATACAGTAAGCCGGATAGGCGGGCATTCCAATTTGTCATCGACATGCTAGGGTATGAGGCAGAACGAATTTTGATGGTCGGCGACTCGGCCAGAGCAGACATCACGGGGGCTTTGGGAGCGGGATTGCGCGCATTGTTGTACGCCCCTGAATCAGGCGATAACTCGGACTCGGACGATGGAACGAAGATTGAGAGTCACCGCGTAATTCGAAATATTGAGGAAGTTTTAGACTTTGTCAGACCTCTAGTCTAATAGGATGGGAACGAGCGTTTACACTGAACAGCTGCGGACTAAGATCTCAGAACAAAGTCGCTAGGATGCCTGGACTAGTGGTCTTCAACGTTTGCAGGCAAGAGTCTTATTAGTTAAGCCAACTAGGACACTCTTGGAATCAATCTAAATGAATGAACAAGCACGTATGATATCTTACTACATTTGTATTTAGCCTGATTGGGCAATGATCTTTGCAGCGGCAATCTCTGCAATTCCATACGCAGCCGTCTGGATGTGACCAGAGAGAATGATGGGAATGATGCTATTGTCCACCACGCGCAAATTAGTAGTTCCATACACCTTAAGATCGGCATCTACAACACCACCGTCATCTCGAGGCAGCAGAGAGCAAGTGCCAACAGGATGGTAAAAGCTGTTGACCGTGTTGACTGCGAACTCGCTGAACTTCTCATCGGTCTGGATATCTGGGCCTGGCTCAGTCTCGGCCTCCCACATCGCAGAGATAGGGCCCGTCTCGGCGATCTTGCGCGCAAACTTGGCGCCCTCCGCTGCAGCCCTGATGTCGTGTTCGTTGCTGAGGTATTTGGGGTCGATGATCGGCTTGCCTGTCGGGTTGGCCGGGTCGATGTGCACATTTCCGCGGCTGAGAGCATGCATAACAGTGCTGAAAACCGTGATGAACTTGCCAGAGCCAGGGTACCCAGCGGCACCGACGTGGTTGGCCTCGAAGATGAGCTCGTAGTCCGGAACAGCGTCGTTCTTGAGGAACTCGAGCTTCTTCTTGTCGATGGGGTTAGTGCTAGCGCCGACGGCACTCTCGGCAAGAGCTGTGATGTCGGCCTGAGCTTGGCTGTCGACTTGGCCCCAGTTCAAGAAGCCGTAGGCAGCCGAGGTGTAGTCGTAGAGAGAGACCTCTCCATCGATCCATTTTTGGAGCTCAGCGGTGGCATTCTCTCCGTTGGCGTCAAAAATGAGGTTGTCGAATGAGTCGATGCCATCCTTGAGACGGTACACGTTGGAGGTGCGGATGTGGTCTTGGTAGTTCTCGCCAACTCCAGGAAGGTCAACCAAAGGTGTTACTCCAGCAGCCTCAAGAACGGCAGTTTGTCCGATACCAGAAAGCTCGAGGAGACCAGGGCTCTGCACAGAACCGGCGGAGAGAATGATTTCCTTGGTAGCATTAATAACACTCCCATCAGCGAGCGTAACGCCGGTGGCGACATACTCAGTTTCACAGGCCTTCTCGAGATTAACCTTGACAACCTGAGCACTCGTCTGAACAACGAGGTTAGAGCCGGCGAGAGGCAAGTAGCTGTTCGCACTGTAAGAGCGGCTGTAGTCGACGTTGTTGATGTTGGTGCCCTGGAACATGATGCCGATGGGATTGCCGTGCATGTTGCCCTCCTCGTTGATAGGAAGACCAAGCTCGCTGCCGGCCGGCTGCCATGTGTTGAGTACATCATATATGACGCGGTTGTACGTGTTACGGATGGGACCGGCGCGACCGCGAGTATCCTTGTCTGAACCGGTGAAGTTCTCCGACTTGGTCATGGCATCAATCATGACGTCCCAAGTCCATCCTTCGCTGCCCATCTCAGCCCATGATTCGTACTCCGGGGACGAAGCACGGTCATAGCAGAGGTAGTTCATGGCTGATGAGCCACCCAAGACTTTGCCGCGGTTCACGAGGATCTGGCGACCACCGAGACCGCTCTGATCAACCGTAGTGAAGTTCCAGTCAAAGTTCGTTCCCAGAATGGAGCCTCGTAGACCAGGGACGTTGATGCGGAGCTCATCGAGGGCAGATGGGCCGGCTTCAAGAAGCAAGATCTGGGCATCCGGCAGGCCTAGACTCAAGCGTGTTGCTAGAGCTGATCCAGCGGTACCTCCTCCTACAATGACCTGCATGGAGTGTCAGCTACATCATCGAGGCAAGAGAGGTCGGTAGATGGACGTACATAGTCGTAAGTCTTGTCCTGGGCCGAAGTGACACCAAACAGCAGGACAGCTGCTGGCCAAGCCTTGGAGAACATCATCTTGGGCAAAGTAAAAAGAGTGACGGCCGTTGATAATGGAGGTTGGCGCAGGATTAAGGCTGGGCGGTCTGGATGGTCTGCTTATTGGATGGGAGGGCAGCTTGTTTTTGTACATGCCGATGATGGCCCATACTTCACGTGGTGAAGAGCCATCGGGCTGGGTATCTCGGTCGACTAAACCATTTACGGGAGGAGATTGTGCAGTCTAAGTCGTTTTTCTCATTACGAATGCTTTATTCATGCGCTCCTATGTCGGATTGGGGGCTTTCAAGACGCTTACCCCGGGAACCATCCGGACGTCCCCATTGGGCAGAGACTACCTAGCAGATGTCAATAGTATGGGTATTGTAAGCTCATTGCTCACTAGGTACGACTTCGACCGCAGTTCCATGCGGAGGCTTTGGAGGAAAACATACTGTCAGGAACGCGACCTTGGTTATTACTCCAGACCCAATAGCTGACACATGCTGCAAGCAAAAGCACCTGGTTTATGAGCGGCGCTAGTCCTCCCCTGGCAGACAGAGACAGGACTTGGCGTTGAGGCCTACGAATAGACAAGGCTAAGCGACATTACATCGGAGATATCTTCCTGCGCTGTCATGCCACAAAGACTGCGGACATGTACGGGGACCGCGAGTCTTAATGGCCTGACTTCATCGAGACTGGGAGTATAATTTCATCAATCACCACTCTGGTTACTTAGGTAAGGAAGTCTCTATCAATTCAAACATTCAACTCAAAGCGGGCGCACGCTCCATCCGGTATTGCTATGGCTGACTGCATGTGCCGACACATCCATCAAAGATGTGACACCGACCGGCAAGATTCTTCCGGATAGAATGTCCAGCAAGACTTCTCAAAATATGGGGGTTGAAAGAGATGGTGCGTGTGGAAGGGAACTACATGCATCAGTGCGCAAAATGCGGCTGTCGAGTGTCAGACCCATGGATCTACCCGCCTTCCATTCTCCAATAACTTCCAGTAGGCCCGTCAACGTTGCCCGAGGCGGAGCAGAGGCGGGACCGACACCAACAGACGAACACGTCCCCGATCTCCAGGTCAGTGCGGACATGGTAACGCTCACGAACATCGAGGGCAACCCCACCACGTCAAACGTCTCCTTCGGCTAGAGGGCGATGCTTCGTATTTCAGGGTGATCCCTGTCAGCAGGTTTTAAAGAGGGGCGGCGGAGGGCATCTCTGGGGTTAGCGCCAACGGTGGCCTTCGGAGGCGGGTCCCGGTGAGAGGAGACAGTTGGATTAAGAATAAGACTAAGCCCTGTCTGTATGGGGCCAAAAAGAAGGGTCTGGGGATAACAGACCCCACAAAGACTCTCCGTCAGTGTCGCAACGAATGCTCTGGTGATCGGAGTTGTGCGCGTTGAAAAAGTAGGTGGCTTGCGAAGGATTATGCGCTATGAGACTACCCTATCTTCCTCCTATTCCAAAGGAAACACACCATAAGATCTCTGGTATGATCGAGCTGTGGCGTTGCACCGTGGGAAGTTGTTGGAACGCGTATTCACTCCTCCCTGATCTTCCATTGGCCCAAGACCCTTACTCTGCATTTTACCCCGGGCCCAATTCCCCCGCTCGACCCCAGCAGACTCCATAAAATGCATTTCTTCATCGAATCGAAAGATGACCCAGGATTTGGAGAATTTCGTTCCAACAAGTTTATCTGCAGCGCAGTATCATTAGCGACAGCGAGTATGTAATCCCGCCAGGGTTGTTCCCTCTTTCGTCCACTTCAAGACACTTGGCCCGGTCTCAGTCGCAGCAGACACTGCTAGGCTAAATCCTGACTTCTACCGACAACACGCTACTGCATGTGTGAGGCACGTCTCGCGGAACAGGGTCCGTTGAAGCAGGTTGCCGGTTTAGCCAGGATCCAAGTGCGCCTGGGTTGCTTCTATGATCAGATTCTTCTTTCCTCAGCCATCAAAGACAGGCAAGTACACAATCTAGCAGTGGCAGGAACCATGCATCTATCGCCGGGATCCAATGGTCTTCCACGGCAAAGGGGAGTTAGGCAAGGTTCGTCCCTCGTTGGAACCCACCAGGTCGCACCTAGACTATCCCATACTTCAACCCAGCGAAGCTCTACGCAGAAAGGGGCCCGAGCAAACGTACCGTATAGACGTTGACTGGAATCATGAACATAGTCCGTGCGCTGTCGTATTGATTGAAATAACGTAAATGCAACCATGGATGGATGGACGGAACGGCCGAAAAAGAAATTGAATCGGCCGAGCTTTGAATGATAAGTCTGTCTCGTATGTGTGAAAGAATCAGAAGGATAGGGGGGCTTGATGGCATCGCCACATGAAATAGGAATTCGTTTCTTTGACGTAGAAGAACATTCGAAAAGGGGCCCGATCGAAGGCCGCATGAAGAGCAGACGTGGAACTCAGGCTCGATGTCGGACATGAGACCTGCGGCAATGCAGGACACAATCGTATGTCTAATTAAACCAAGCCACTTTCCCTGAAGAACTGTTGAAGATTCGGGAAGCTCGGGACATGAGAGGCACAGCAGGGTTGAGGCTCCTGAGCAGAAATCTTGTTTTCCATTGTATTGTGACTGCAGCTAGGAACGGGCAGTCACACTAGACCAGACTCAAATGAGACGAACCCTCGCCACAGAGATGCAGGTGCTTCCGTTCCTGCCGTCTCGGCTACATCACCCCTGCATGCAGAGACACTTCGCCATTCTCTGGATCAGAGTAGAAGTCTCCTCCGAGTGTTGCCCAAACAGATAGAACATTGCCCCTCTGCAGGAGACGCAGGAAGTGATTCATGGTTGTGAGATGACCTCCAAGGTTATGTAAAGAGTTCGCCGTTCTGATCGTCGAGATCTTCAGTATAAGGCTAAGACGTTGGCGCTGACCTGGGTCCTTGAAGATTAAGACTGGATCTGTGGATCTTTTGATCTTCCCCTTTATCGCTTTCAAGTCTCCGCCTGGCGGTCAACATCAGCAGCCATGGCCACCGAGCCCTCTGTGATTCGCACTGAATCCAATGGACACATTGTAAGCGGTATTGCGATCGGTTTCGTTGCTGCTTCAGCGTCGATTCTCTCGCTCAGACTCTACACACGACTTGTTCTTCTGAGAACGGCGGGAAAAGATGACTTAAGCATCGTTATTGCAGAGGTGAGAATAGACCCAAAGCAGAGTCCCGTCTATTACCCAACCTGACATCTTCAATAGTTGTTCGCAATCGTTGTTACGGCCGCGACTTGTCTCGGTAGGTTTCTCACTCCAAATCTCCACGCGACAACCCTGACCGATCGATAAAGAGGTCAAGTATGGCATGGGAAGGCATGTCGAGAATGTGTCACTGGAGGAGACGCTTCAACAACTCAAGGTAAGACAACCTGTCATGCGTGGCATCCCAAACGACACCCAGTTGCTTACAGCCCACCAGTTCCTTCTTGTTGCTGTCCTCCATTACAACATGGGGATGAACGTCGTGAAGGTTTCTTTTCTGTTCCAATACCGACGCGTCTTTCCTTCCAAGGGAGTTCAGAGAATCTGCCTCTGGGCAATGGTGTTTGTTGTCCTGTGGGCATGCGCTCAGGCTACTCTACTCGGCACATCGTGCCTGCCAATCTCCATCATCGTTCCCAGCACCGCCAGCTTCTGTCTCAACACGCTCCCAATTTGGTATTTCTCCTCAGGCATGAGCATGGCCACGGACATTATGATCTTCTGCATTCCTCTACCATCCGTTCTCAAGCTGCGACTTCCTACGAAGCAGAAGGCCATGTTGTTTGGAGTCTTCTCTCTCGGCTTTTTGTAAGTGTCGATCTCCCCCGATGCCTGCTAGAGAATTTCTAAGTGACGTGCAACTAACGTTGGTGGGTAGTGTGTGCATCATCTCCGTCTACAGAATGTTCACCCTCCGCACCGCCGTCTACAGCGAGGACCCTCCGTGGGAGAATATCGGCGCCGCGATCTGGTCCGCCATCGAGCTCAACACCTCCATCATTGCCGCCTCCCTGCCGACTCTCCGGCCCTTGCTCGCGAAGTGGCTTCCAGGAGCAGGCCTGTCGTCCGCTCACAAGAGCGGAACTAGCGCCTACCCGCGATACGGGAGCTCATCAGGGATTGGCCGCAGCAACTTCAAGCAGCTAAAGAGCAACAACACTCAAAGGGAGGTTAGCACCGAGGAGCTTGTGCTCAAGGATATGATAGCCAGCCAGTCGGGGGCTGTGCCTGCGGTCTACTCTCATGTGACAGCGGAGCCGAAGACAGGGCACGTGGGCCAGGAACTCCGGGGAGACTTTAGGAACCAAATCATGGTGACGAGAGAGACTACCATCAGGCAAGGTCGTTGAATGAAGTGAACTATTGCTGGAGGTCTATCAGGATCTTTCATGCCAGCGTCTCAGGTCCTATCGCGTAAGATCACGGGCCTGACACAATTAGCAATGGATTGCTTCTTTATTCATGTCCATGCGAACTTCAACCCCGGTTCCTATCGCCGGTCGTATCAGCCTCTTGGCTTGCTGTTCACTAACCAGTGTGGACGTTTTATGACCTCTCCAGTAGTCGTGGGAGTTCCGGCTGCCGGGACTAGCAATCCTCTCTAATTCTGACGAGTCCAGTCATGGGCTTGATAATCGCTCCCCGGGTAGACCGTGGTGACTTGACAAGTTTCCGCAGAACAATGGCCACCATCCGTGCTCTGCGTAACAGTTGTGGCCCTGTCACAAATCCATGTTCCGATGTATTTTCGTGGCAATAACGTCGATATTTCTCTGCAGTGTCCTCCAGCCTCAAACAGCGATCTCGGGCAGCCTCTCAACAGAGTATTTTCCCTTTCCGACCGCAATTAAAGGCACACCCGGGACCTTCCTCCGCTTCTGTCTCAGAGCCCTATCGTTCGTTCCAACCAGGTAGCAGCGGTTCTTCGTGACGGTGGTGACGATGCAGTCGTCGGCGTACGTGCCAGAGTGCGAGCACTTCAATCGCTCGAATCGCTCGTCCTTCGCAAGCCGCAGGGCCAGGCGGAACTTCGGTCCCAGCTTGTTAAGCTCGGCGATCGTGCATTCCGTTACGACGGGTGTGCACTTGGCGAGGAGGAGGTCCATCAGGCCCATGACGACGTCGATCTTGTGGCGGACCGTGTGCGCGAAGAAGTTGGTGTCGAGAATGATGTGGTATGGGGGTCCCAGGTCTTGGTTCGATTGAAAGTAGAGTCCTGACGGGGCCTGGGGAATGTGTCGCACGAGATCGGCATCGTTCTTCTTGGTCGTCGACTTCGATTCCGCTTCGGTCGGTTTGGCAGCAAGAGCGTGGCGGCGGCCGATTAGGCGCTTGGCCTGAAGAACGTCAGACAAAATCCATCTCGAACCGCTTGGAGAGCTCCTACCTGGCCGAACTTTCTCGTCTTTTTGGCGACACCCCGTTTTGTTGTTTGGTCGGATGATGGTTGGATGGGCGGGAAGATTGATGCAGCGATGCGATGCGCTTGGGACTTTTTCTGCCGCGAACTTTTAGGCGGTGAGAAATGCCACCCTTATCGGCGCCCGTGCACAAAGTTATGCATCCTGATCGGGTCCGCACAATATGTTGGTCTAGATCCGTCTCGGCACCGAGAGAGTCCGGCGGCGGCAGTTCATCCGTTTCTCGTCTCACAGACCAGCTCACGATATCGATACATCAGATCGTCCATAGATATATACTTATGCAGTTTGATTTAAGTCTCCTTATGAAATCAATTTACAATTCGAGTATTCATACATCAGCGGCGAACTATTACGAATGAATGACAAGAAAGTCATTGGCCCTCGGCTGATGGTCTGACTCAGTTCTTTCCTAAAGGCAGGTCCATCACTATTCAAATGTGAACCCAACAGCAAAAGTAATGTGTGAGGCTTTCATGAAGTCAACTGGGCTTTTGACACGATAGCTTTTGCGACATAATTTTAGCGTCCCTGGTCGTTGCCTACCGGGGTTTCCCCTCAACGGCCAGGCCCGACACAGCGCTGAGTGGTGGACGCAAATATTTCCGCGTGCGCCACGTGCTAGTTCATGAATTCGAACCCGCTCATCCGGTTCTGCATCTCGCAGTTGATCTCACCCCACAGACTTTGATTCTCCGGGGGCAGGGAAGCGGCGGGCGAATACTAGGATTGTGAAAGAAAATTGCGAAAGAAAAATCCTATAATTACCAGAGAGTACCTCACAAGGGGCACCAAGATGTTTCCTCACTAACCGTGATCTCCTGTGCTGTGTTGATGTCCTCGTGATGTCCGTCTCTTTGGCAGTCCTGATTGGGCTTGCCTCCACAACAGTGTTTGCATCTCCTCTAGCGGTAGAGGCCTCTTTTGACTGGCAAAAAACTGACTACGTGTAAGTCGCGGTCGCACCACTTGAGCCCGCACTGACAAGACACACACCTAGGCTTGCATTCGGAGATTCTTACACATTTGTGCAAGGAACAGAAGGGTACTGGGGATACAGTTTCATCGGCTCTCAGCTCAACATATCGTTCACTCCCGAACAGCTCTTGACGGACCGCATTGTTCCAGGGCAAAACACCTCATCAGCTGGTGGTCCCAATTGGATCGAAGAACTTACTGGTTGCAAGGAAGGCTTGCCACGAGACTGCGAGATTCAGTTATGGAACTTTGCATTCGCTGGCGCCGATGTGTCCACTACTTTGTGAGCTGAGCATCTGGTGATTCAGATAATCTTCTTAGACGGCTAATTTCCACCAAGTGTTCCACTCCACCATGACTACACAATATCGTTCCAAAATCAAGTATCCCAATGGGACGAGTATGGCAAATCGGTCATCAACGCAAACACCAAAAGCTCCCTCGTAGCTTCATTCATTGGAATCAATGACATCAACGACATGGCCAACTTTCAGTTTCCTGTTCAAAATTCAACAAACTTCAAAGAGCTATACACTGCGGTCATCGCAGAGCAGTTTGAAGCCCTTGAAACCGTTTATGAAGCTGGATATCGCAGCTACCTCTTCCTCAACTTACCTCCTCTGGAAAAGACGGTATGGCCTTTCGTCAGATCTTCCAAGCCCCCTTCTAACTATGGACAGCCTGCTGCACAAAGCGATCCTACTCGGAAGCCAAACACGACGATGATTAAAACTTTTAACGATGTTCTCAACCAAACAGCCAAAGCCTTCACAGAAACACACCCCGGAGCAACTGCGTTGGTGTTCGACACATACACCTGGCTCACCTATGTGTTCGATAATGCGGCCACTTTCGGTATCACCAACACCACATCGTTCTGTCCCAAGTACAATGCGTGGGATATTGCGACTAACTACGCTTCGTACGGCTGTCAGCCAATTGGTGAATACTTCTGGTACAACTCGGGGCACATCACATACACTGTTTCCCAGCTGCTTGGCTCTAAAGTGGATGAGTTCTTGGCTCAAAAGAGCGGACAGTGCGGCGAGAATCATAACACTAGTTCATCGCGGGGAACTCGATGGGTTGATGGGGTCGCAAGTTAGGAGTAGAATCCATGTACGGAGCTCTTGTAAGTGCGCGTGTTTCGTGCCGGCACCCATTGGCGTCAGCTTTTGATGCGGAGTTTTGCTAGCTGGGCAGTGTCCACTTCACAAGCAGTATGTAATCCGTATATCCTACGTCTATGCTAAAGCAACTATATTTCTCATACGTATTTTGTCGCTGCCATCGTCGCTGCCACCGCCCTCGTCACACTCGTCGTCTATCATCGTTGTTATTATTTTCGCTATCCCTATCGTTTTCCCTACTATCGTCGCACTCATTAAAGTGTTAGGTATTTGTGATTATACTGCCCAACTAGCTAAACTCTTAATGTGAGCCAAGTTTGCTTATCAATGACAAAAGACAGCTCAAATTGCAATTTCTCGCGCGTCATTTTCACGGTCTCATTGCACATCGACTCGACCTACCCTCCACGTCAGCCTATACTCCCATGAAAGACATGGGCAAAGTGATAATAAGTTGTCTGTGTAAGTTTCCTGAGCCTCCCACCCATCAGGAGTATTTTCACATTATCCTTTCTCTGCATTCACAGCGCGGGTGGCTCGGCGCCGAGACGAACACCGGAACGGACCGTGAAGTGGGGGCTCGTCAATGGACAGCCCGAAACCGGAGCCGGCAAATCGGCGAATATCCGATGAGGTGTCGTATCCCTTTGAGTGTTTACAAGCTTCGGCATCTCACATTCTGGCCGAGAATAGTGCAACATCAACGAAAAGTAAGCTTCGGAAATCTCAAATCACGCAGCTGTCAGCAGCGGATGTGCATATCCAGGCTTGTCGTTCTGGTCTTGCCCGCTGTGCTATGCGCCCCAGCACATGCGCAGGCATCAAATCATATGGGCTTTTCTTATGATTCGATCGGATAACTTTCTGATTGGAGTCGGATGCCATGCTGAGTCTCAGTGGTCCCGTAGTCTCGGGTTCTTTGCCCAGCCCACGAGACCACAAGCCCATCAAATCCACTCTTTTCCTGGATTGGCACGGCTGCACGAATGCTGAAACATGAAGTTGTTCTACGATTTCGCAGTGGACCATTCGCGCGAGACCAACCGGGAACTTTAGGCTTGACTCGACGGAAGAGAAATATCACGGTGGCTGATGGGACGAACATCCTCCTGATTGGCGCGCATAGCCAGCAAATTCCAACACCAACCCAATGGCCACGAACATCGGCGCAAACCCCGTTCACGAAGCGGCCTGGGTAGTGGGGCGGCCACGAGTTATGCTTGCTTTTGCAAATCAACCCCATCCAATGCGAGGACGTCATCGTGCCCAAGAGCTGTACGAATGACCGCATGCATGGTTGCTCCCCCGGCACATGTTTGCTCCAGCGAAGCATTCGACGCTGTGACGCGCCAAAACAGGACGTTCCAAGCGCTTCTAGCCATCAGATACTCCACATCGCGTGGAGGAGATGCCGTGCAGATCACTTGTTTGGGGACCGCATCTTGGTGCGGTACCACGTTCTGCGGCCGTGGGGAAGCAGACCGCCTCCCTCTCGTCCGCCCGCCGCCGATGGCCTCGGTTCCGGGTCGAGAGTATAAAAGGGCGGTGGGATTTAGGTTGGCACAACTGCAAGCGCATAGGCTTGGTTTTGTGTGCTTTCTATCAGCTGAATCGTGAACCTTCAACGGCCGCCCAGTGGGTATTCTCCGGGTTCTACGAACAAGCTTAATATTCCCGTTTCTGGAAATTAAATCTTCCCCGCACCCATCCCCGAATCAAACTTCTCAAGGCCCAGTTTAACCCCGGACTGTACTCCTGTTGGCTGCATCACGAGTCTGGGGAAATTCATACGCCAGGCCATTGAGAGCAGGTCGAGACAACGCACGCAGCGACATTGCAGATGAAATTGCTTCACAGCACGAGAGGAATAGTAATTCAACAGTCAACAATTAAGAATCTAGTGGCACGACAGCATTGATCATCATGGCTCTTTTCAGTCTTGGCAGGGGCAAAGGCCTGCAGATGGGCGTAACGATTTGCTGCGTAAGTCATCTCAACGGCAGAGCAATGGTCTCACCAAAATAGCGCATCATTCTGACTTATTTCTATGTAGCTCATCGCCTTCGTACTTTTTGGCTACGATCAAGGAGTGTTCGGAGGAATCCTCCAGATGGAAGACTGGCTTGACCAGTTCAATCACCCATCTGATTCAGAAACTGGCATCATCGTATCCTGCTACAACCTAGGCTGCTTGGCTGGCTGTGTTTGTGCGTTCTACCGAATACTTGAGGTTGAAGGCCTACGCTGACCCATTGAGCAAAAGTGAACTTCATATTTGGAGAGACACTGGGACGTCGCAAGACAATTTGGACCGCCATGGCGCTGGTTATCATTGGCGCTACGCTGCAAGCATCAGCGTTCACGGTTCCACACCTTGTCATTGGAAGACTTGTGACGGGTCTAGGCACGGGCATGAAAACCTCCACAGTTCCGATGTAAGAGTCCTTACCAGGCCTTCAAGCTCATTATCTTAACTCCAAACAGGTACCAATCTGAACTCTGCGACCGCAAGTACCGAGGCCGTCTTGTTTCCGCCGAGACACTCTTTGTGGGTGTAGGCATTGTTTTTGCTTACTGGTACTGGACCTTTGCCCCACTGGCTTCGGTCAGGAATGCTGACAAGAACCAGGTTCGATTTTGGAATGTCCTTCGTCGGTGGGCCTATCGCATGGCGCCTCCCGCTCGCCTTCCAGATCATCTTCGCTCTCGTCGTCATCGTTTTGGTTTTTGCTCTCCCCGAATCACCCCGCTGGCTATTCAAGCATGGCCGCGAGCAAGAGGCCGTCCAAGTTCTTTGCGACGTCTTTGACAAAGATCCCACAGATGACTACATCCGCGCGGAGGTGTATTCCATCCACCACGCCATTGAGTTGGAAGCGTCTGAGAAGACTCAGTCGTCCTTCATGAGCATCTTCAAGAACGATCGCGTTAAGACTGGACAACGTGTCCTTCTTGCCTGGGGAGCGCAGTTCATGAATCAGCTTGGCGGAATCAACCTCGTGGTGTACTACATTCCCAGCGTTCTAGTACAAAATGTGGGAATGACGGCACATATGGCCCAGATCATTGGCGGATGCGTTCAAATGATGTTCATGTTCGGATCGATTTTGCCTGCTCTTACCCTGGACCGAATGGGTCGCAGAAAAATGATGATCTGGAGCAGCGCTGGGTTGGGCGTCTGCATGCTCATGATCTCGATTCTCCTCTCTCGAGTGGGGTTTTCCAACGGGCACGCATGTGCTTCAGCTTCGGTCGCATTCTTCTTCCTGTAAGTCCACGAGTATGGTTATCCGTTAGTCTACATGTTGCTAACAGGTTTTAGATATAACCTCATCTTCGGCATGGGCATGAACTGCGTCCCATGGGTGGTTGTCCCCGAGATTCTTCCGCTCCACGCCAGAACCCGCGGTACCGCTGTCGGCATCAGCTCCAACTGGCTCTGGAACTTCTTCGTCGTCATGATTACACCGGTCATCATCAACCGTTTGCAGTGGAAGGCGTACCTAATCTTCGTCGTGACCAACTTCGCATTCATCCCGCTCATCTACTTCTTCTATCCCGAAACTAGCAATTTCCGCCTAGAGGAGATTGATGAGTTCTTCACTCAGGGTCGCAACCCAGTCAAGGTCGCTAAAGAGATGCAGAAGGCTATGAAGAGTGGACAGGATATCTCCGGTGCGGATGCTGAGAAGACTGTGTCTGGCTCTTCGGAGAAAGAGAAGGTCCAAGTGGAGCATACATGATCCGTGTAGGCAAACAGCTTGACACACTAGCCATTGAGATTATGCGAAGCAAGGTTCTCTAGTAGCTTTCTATTTCTACCAAGAGCCATTCCTTGGAATGTTTTCAAACAGTAGCTTCGCCGAATGCGAGAGACTCGTATTCGACGCTCATCTACAATACCTTGAATACCAGCTTCTCATTAGAGACCTTACCCTCTTCAGATAGCCTGAAGCCCTCAACGACAGTTTCCAAGCCGCCAATCTCCCTCACCTTACTCGTCTTTAGGTCCCCGTTGCTCAGAAGCTGAGGCAAAAGCTTCAAATACTTCTCCCACACCTTTTTGTCCTCAGGTGTCTCGTCTCCGCAGTTATCAAACCGGAACGGGAGAGCCCTCTCAAACACCGTGTAAACAATTGTCCACTCAATCTTCGCCCACAGATTCACAGCTTTGATCTCTTCCTTTGCGGGCGGCATGACAGGAATGAGAGTAAGAACGTGATCTCCTTCACTCCTCTCGAGTGCCTGCGCGATCTTCAATGTTGAGCCGTGCTCTGACACAGTGTCGAAGGCGCGCTTCAGCTTCCCGTCTGTGACTCTCCTGACTTCTTCAACCCAATCTCCGTGATAATCAATCACGACATCCGCTCCCAGCTCCTTCAAGAACGGATGATTCTTTGGCGACGCAGTGGTGATAACTTTCAAGCCGCTCAACTTTGCCAACTGAATGGCATAGTTTCCGACACTAGTCGCACCACCGTAAATGAGCACCCACTCCTCAGAGCCTTTCCCTGATCCCGGCTCAGGGAGGCCAAGACGTTGATACAGAGCTTGTAGTGCTGTCCCCAGCGCAAGACCGACGGTCGCAGCGCTCTTCAGCTCCACATTTTCGGGAACTTCAAACAACAAACTGGCTTCAATGGGGATGTACTCTGCGTACCCGCCGCGGATCGGGTTTGCAGGGGTTCCGTTTTGGCTGGTGCCTTGGACAAAGCCTGCAACACGCTGGCCCTTGCTCCAAGCAGAGCCGTTGGGATCTTCAATCGTTCCGGCGAAGTCGGCACCGACGATGAGACCGGCCGGGGCGGGTGGGGCGATGGGCGGAGATCCTCTGACAGACTTCCAGTCGGTGGGGTTGAGAGCGGAGTAGTGCACTTTGACGAGGACTTCTCCGGGGCCGGGTGCCGGGATAGTGGTGGATTCAACGGAGACAACACCGTCACCTTGGGTGATGAGAGCTTTCATAGAAGACATGTTGGGAAGTAACTGTTATGATCTGGGAGCATACAAACAATGCAGGTCTGTTTGCAGATGTGGATGGGGCTGTTTGGTGGATAACGTTATTGATTCATAGCTCATAATTGCCGCTTGGAACTCTGCCTCTTAAATCGTATGTGAAGATTTCCGGTAGACGATTGAAATTTCTAAGCATACTTTCGGCGCCGAAATCCTTTGAAATGTGAAACTAAAGCCGCCCCCTGAAAGTATTGACGATCTCTAACCCGGGTCGGCGAAAAGAAGACATATCGCGAAGCGCGAGTCCGAGCCACCCAAACGGGTTACGTTGAGAATAATACGTTATGTATGAGGGCCAAGGGATATTGGTAAGCACGGTTACGCCACACGGCTTAATAAACTGCCCGCGTGCGGAGCGGCGTCGGTGTGGGTGTTCCGCCGTTTGGATTGGATCTTTTGTGCGCCACGAACTAGCCCAAAGTAGATGTTAAGTAATATCACCGCGGCATTCCGTGGCATTTGCCATTTGGATATATAACGTTATGACCCCTTGAAAACGTTGACAGATATCCCAAGCACAGTGATGGCGATATTGGTGGGGATTAAGTCGACATTGTAATCAAAAATGCATGTTTCTCATGAAGTCACTTTGAAATAAATAGTCATGGTGAGTACCTGTAAACAGAGGCGAAGTGGGAAAATAGACATTGGGTCTCTGCCAATATTCTGTCATTAACTGCGGCTATTCAAGTGTGACTTAGACATGGCGAATATCAAAAAGGTCGCGATTCTAGGTGTAAGTCCCTTCAGACGTCTCCATAGTAGCCAAACACATAACAACAAACTCCTAATCTCTAGGCCACGGGCTCCCTCGGAGAGGTACTGGTTCCCTCACTTGTTGCTGCAGATTTCGACGTTACTTGCGTTCTACGCAAGGATAGCAAGTCCCAGCCGCCGGACGGAGTGCGAGTTGTGAAAGCAGATTACACCGACACTGCATTGCTCATTGAAGCTTTGCGAGGCCAAGATGCAGTCGTAGAAGCGTTCAACCCTGCAGCATCCATCCATCAAACAGCCATCCTCCAGGCTGTCCTCGCCGCCGGAGTGAGACACATCATCACGCCAGACTTCAGCGGGAACACTTTCCACCCCAACGCCAAGGACGTTCTTATTTTCAACCCCAAGCTGGAAGCACAGCGAGAGCTTGAGAGGGTGGTTGCCGAGTCACAGGGCAGATTGTCATGGACTGCGATTGTTACCGGCCCATGGTATGACTGGACGATCAAGAAGGGGATATTTTGGGTTGATCGGGAGAGAAAGATGGTTACGAGGTACGGTTCCGGGGACCAGGAATACAGCATGAGTCGCCATGCCCTCAATGGCGAGGCTCTGGTCGCTGTGCTCAATGACCCTGGAAGATACCGAAATCGCCCGGCGTATTTCGCCAGTCATACTGTCTCGACGAACCAGATTATTGGAATCATCAAGGACTTGGGCCTCGAAGGATGGAAAGTCGTTGATGTAGACTTCGATGGCCTCTTTGAGAAGGCTCACCGGATGTGGCAAGAGGACACGGACCATGGGGTCCAGGATAGGTTGAAGTCAAAGGCTTACGCGGCGCTGTCTACTGTGGCGCTGTTGGATGAGGCAAACCGGTATGGGTCCAACTTTGCGGATTTGGTAGAAGATGGTTATGATGAAGGGGATGCGAAGTTGAGAGAGAACTTGGCCAATTTACTTTGATAATGCTGATTGTATTATTGACGGCAATGGCTAGCGACATCGTTTGAAAGGCTTAAACACATCCGCTGTCGAAGAGAGGTCGTATTCTGAGGGGAAATATCCAAGAGCTTTGCTAGTCGGGCAGTGTTATTTGGCTATCCGGGCAGTGTCCACACACACACGTGTGTAATCCGTGGCCTGTTTCTAAAGCGACTACATTTCCTATTCCAGCCGTCGTCGTCGTCGTCGTTATCGTAGTCGATAACGTCGTTATCCTTATTATGACTGCTATTATTCTCTCTATATTTCCAGATTATAGGGGACACTGCCCTGATAAGAAAATGACACTGCCCGACTAGCAAAACTCATGTTCAATGGCGTCGCCACGTTCCATACAAATGCTTTGGGACGGGTGGGGTGCACGAGAGGCCGATACCCCTCCTTGCAGGTATGCACGCAGACGCAGAAACGTTCTAGAAGGCGTGACAGGAGGCAAATAGGACGACTATCCCAGTCGGCCTCGCCGGTAGGTTGTATGCATGCCGTGCCAGGGGTACAATGCCAGTGCCCCTTTCGCTTGCTGGGATGGAGTGTTAATCGACTAGAGACGGAATGGCACTAGAGAGGCTTTTCTCATATGCATCGTTCTACTACGCAAACCAATCATCATGGCTGAAGCAACCCCGGAGTTCTGTTGGATTTCATACATATACATTAGGCTTTGGCGCTGAGCTGTAGGAAGCGAGGTCAAATCCATGAGCATTGTGACTTCAGTATGCTGAAATGGTTTTACTACCTTCACTATGTTAAAGGCAGGTTTTCGTGCCGAAGTACGACACATGGATCACGGAACCACGCAATAAAGAGAGAATAGGCCTCGTTTATTTACGAACAGGGACGGTTACAGTGGCTGATGTTAATATCGATCACTGGGCCGTCGAATCAACCGTGATAGGGAGACTAAGCGCTGTGGGATGTTCATAACTAGCGAGAACATGTTCCTGTAAAGGGTGCATTCCACTCATGGTAAGCCATAGAACCTTGACTCTGTATGAATGGGAAGGAGGAAGTGCTGGGGCACCTTTTCGTCGACGGTTACAGGAGGAAGGCCTGGTCATAGGACAAAATGTATCAAAATAATGATAGAGCCCCAATAATCACATACAGAATCGCCAGCTCCGTTGACGGAGTAAGTCACTGGGATACGTTTGGCAAATTGACTGACGAGCACCAACAGTGATCAGAGATGCCGCCTCGTTGTCACACGCTGGCTGTCAGTGACGGAGAGGCCGACCGGTCATGTCGGCCGATTGGCGAAGAATCGTCGATAACGCTGAATGAGCAGGCATACCAAAAAGCTGTAAGCCTCAAGTTACCTCATGACGGCAAAATTCACCCCAATTGTCAGGGACGCAACAGAACCAATTCTCTCCATCTGCCCTGAGTGAGCCCACAGTCACCCCGTCGTTCGCTCACCAGAGTCAAAACGTCCAAGGCTTGAAGACTTTTCTAGGTTCGTCTGGGCAATTGAAGTGCAAAGCCCAAGAAAAGCACAGCCAGGCTGCTGGCAGGTCTGGGCAACCTTCAGAAGACCACGGGCTTGGATACCGGATGCTGATTCGCTAGGTGTGAAGGATCGAATCGGCTTGGTAATTGCTTGGGTTTCTTGGACGTCTTGGACTTTTGATCGGGTACGGTGGGTGCGTGTGCGGCGCGGTAGTCAACACCAGGGTGGCGGTACGTATGGTACGTATGTGGGCTGGGCGTTGTGTGCCTATGGTGACACGACGGGGAATGTAGACGGTTGTGGGCCAATCGTGTAGTGGCGTGTATCGTCCTGAATGGTATGGGCAAGCTACTACCCGAGGAATCGACAGTTTATCGGGCCGTCTGCTACTGAATGGACAGTCTCGTAACTGTGAATAAAATACGGCGGAGGAGGAGTCCACTGGAGGAGGACAGGTTGATCAAGGTCGGGAATCGGGCCTCTAGCTGTATTAGGAAGTATTGTAGGAGGACCCGGGTCCTCTATCGGCGGAAAGACGAATGGGGGGATACTGTCAGGCAGTCTGTGGGGGAAAGCTGAGCAGGTGGGCGAGGTGGGAGGAAATGACATTCGATAGAGATGACGAGCGGAGCGTTCGTTGGAGGCACTCGAGGTCTTGGCCGCTTGGCGGGGGAGCGTGTTTTATAGAAATTCCAAGCATGCGTGCCTTTTGAGTTGGCTGTGAGTGGGCGACTCGCGCAAGGCCTCGGGAGGGACATTGGTGTTGACGAGACGGGTGGGATGGATGGTCCGGGGATCTGGACGGGACGGGGCCACAGGGAGGGACGGGAGCCTACACGTGGGGGAATCGGGGCCCGTGATTCGGCAGCTGCGGGTCCCGCCAGGGGACGGGAGTGGGGCCGTGGCTTGCCGTGCGCGCTCGGCGCTTCCTGTGAGCCCGAGTCTTGGCGCTTGGCGCGCCAAGTCGCTTGGGACGCCCCACCTCGGTGGCTGTTTTGGGCAACGCGTCTCCCTTGTTTCCTGTCGGCTACTGCTGACGTCCTCACGATATCTTACCGATAGAATTTCACTTTTACTGTTTAGACGCTTTGAAGATGAGAGAAGTCCGTGCAACTCTGGACAGCCATTGGTTACCCTAGGGTCCCTCATCGAAGACCGGGCTCATCTTGCTCCCCACCTGCTGCCACCTTCGTCGAACCAACGAGCAAGTATGGCTCCGAAGATGTGGTGAAAGCTGAGGATCCCGGCAGACGCATTGCAACGCTCGTCAAGTCTCCAGGCCTGTCATTCGCACGTGGAGCGTGGGCGTCAGTCGTATGCTCATCTTCCCAGATACCAGCTGCCCATTCCGTCCCAACCCATACATCCTCCAAGACAGCCCAGCCCTCAGCTCGTCGTCCCATGTATCCGTTTTCTGCCACCGAAAGAGCTCCATCATCATGCACAATGTTTTCCTAAGTTGAAATCGCCGTGTATCTGAAAGTTTTCCTGATTCTTATGCTAAGTGTTAGAGTACGATTTTCCCAGAAGCTCCGAGATCGTGGGAAAAGCCTAGTCGCCAGGTTCACGAACAGTGCTAATGACGCTCATGACTACTTCTTAGGATTACTCAATTCAGCGAAATCGAAGACATGTTCTCAACCATTGAACGTCTTTGACATTTGATCAACTATTCCGAATACAGGAGGCACACCTAGAACACCTGTGCCAAGCATGTTCTTCCAGGGAGGTACCCGTCGTCAAATTCTGATCCAAGTCCCTCGACGGGTCCGCCGCACCTGCAGATGGTGTCCATAAGTGGCGAGCCCATGTCGGCGGATTTACGGTTTGCAGAATGGGGTGTGGCATGCCCTTGTTCCACTTTGGCCGATGTTGGTCTGAAGCCTGCACCCTCCGCCGCAGCTAGGCTCTCTCCCACGCCCGAGCAGTACAAGGGTTGATTTCTTGCGTGACCATGACTGCCAGGCTGCATGTCAAGATGGTGGGCTGTCTTGTGGTGGACCATGGTTCGCCTGCGGTCGACCTGGCGGATGGTATATATCTTCTGCACCTGCGCGCCCTGTCCTCCCGCTTCCATGTCGACTTCTCGAACAGCATCAACCCTCCCGGCCTTGCCTTCCGCGCCACCCTAAGGGTTTTTGGTCTCTTCTTCGGACCTGTGTTGCAGCAATTTGCATCAGTCTAGTACACTCTTTACGACCACATTCAAAGAAGACTGGCTCCTGCGCATTTGCGCCAGCAGACAAGATGACTCTGCACCAGTACGATTACATCTTCGCCATCGGCACCATCTTCGCGTTCCTTGACGCGTGGAACATTGGTAAGTCAGCATCAACCTCCATCACATCTCATCAACAAACTAACCTGACTCCTTCACAGGTGCCAACGATGTCGCCAACTCCTGGGCCACCTCGGTCTCATCCCGATCCATCTCCTACATCCAAGCCATGTCCCTCGGTTCTGTCCTTGAATTCGCCGGCTCCGTCGGTGTCGGTGCTCGTGTAGCCGACACCATCCGCACCAAGATCGTCGACATTGACATGTTCGAAGACGACCCCGCCCTCCTCATGCTCGGCATGTGCTGCGCCGTTACCGCCTCCGCCATCTACCTCACCTTCTGCACCAAGATCGGTCTCCCAGTTTCCACCACCCACTCCATCATGGGTGGTGTCATCGGCATGGGTGTCGCCCTCATTGGCGCTGAGAACATTCACTGGGTTTCAGAAAGCGGCAGCATCGACTCTGGCGTAGTCTCCGTCTTCCTCGCCTGGATCATCGCCCCTGGTCTCGCCGGTGCTTTTGGTGCCATCATCTTCACCATCACCAAGTACGGCGTCATGCTCCGCAAGAACCCCGTCGTCAAGGGTCTCATGCTCGCCCCCGTCTACTTCGGCATCACCGCCTCGCTGCTCACCATGTTGATTGTCTGGAAGGGTGGCTCCATCAAGGTTAACTTCACCGATGCCGAGACAGCGGGTTTGATCATCGGCGTTGGCGCCGCTTGGGCTCTCGTCGTCACCATCTTCCTCATCCCATGGCTGTACCGCATCGTCCTCAAGGACGACTGGCAGCTTCGCTGGTGGCACATTCCCCAGGGTCCCTTCCTGCTCCGCCGCCCTGAGCCTCCTGTCCAGCCCGAGGGTGCTTCCGGTGGTATCCGCGACTTCTACTCCGGCCACTTGACCAAGGAAGAGCTTGATGCCGCCCGCGGTGGTGTCGTTCACACTCACAGCAACGATGTCGAGTCCGGCTCCGCCGACGGTGAGAAGAAGGTCGTCCAGGACAACACCGACGCTGAGGCTCACCCCCCTGCCCGCAACAACGACTACAAACACAAACCCATCGTCGGAACCCGTCCCGAGGGCGCCTTGTTCTCTGGCCCCGTGCTCTTCTGGATGCTCAAGAAGGTCTTCCTGTCCGGTGTCGACCAGGACATCATCAACATGCAGAAGAAGGAGAGCGTTCTTACCGGTGATCTCGAGGAGATGCACGCCCGCGTTCAGCACTATGACAACAAGGCCGAGTTCCTGTACTCTTTCATGCAAGTCATGACCGCGTGTACCGCCTCCTTCACCCACGGTGCCAACGACGTCGCCAACGCCATCGGTCCTTACGCCACTATCTACCAGATCTGGCACACCGGCGCGATATCCGGAAGCAAGTCCGAAGTCCCGATCTGGATTCTCTGCTTCGGCGGTGCTGGCATCGCCCTCGGTATCTGGACCTACGGATACAACATCATGCGCAACCTGGGTAACCGATTGACGCTCCACTCTCCCGCTCGTGGTTTCTCGATGGAGTTGGGCGCTGCTTGCACCATCATTCTGGCCACCCGTCTCAGTAAGTTCTCCTTGCTTGCCAAAACTGAACACTTTCCCTAATCATTTCTGCAGAGCTCCCTGTCTCAACCACTCAGTGCATCACCGGTGCCACCGTCGGTGTTGGTCTCTGCTCCGGTACCTGGCGCTCAATCAACTGGCGCATGGTTGGCTGGATCTACATGGGATGGATCATCACCCTTCCCACCGCCGGTATCATCTCCGGCTGCTTGACCGGTCTGATCGTCAACGCCCCCCGCTGGGGCATGGCCAACTAATTGGCCCAAGTGACATGAATGGCATCACTACCAACGACTGGCTGATTGAGACCAAGGTCCATCTCGACGATTAGACCTGTCGTTTCTTACCACCTGTACCCAAAATTGTTTCTTGTATCTTTTCGCCTTCTCTGGACACATAGACTACTCATACCCTCATTAGTTGTTGTGAAACTTAATACACGTCGGCCGTAGGCCTGTCAATGAAAATACCCAATGCCAACTATGTACAAAATATGTCGACATATCCCAAGGCGAATCAGAATATGTCCGTCGCTCATTTGTCAAATCGCCACCAATCGAAGTTCAAGAGATAGTCTGATCCATCACCCGTGAACTTAAAGAACAGATCGTGGACCCCTTCAGCGCCGCTAACGGGACAGGTCACAGACGTCCACGACTGCCATCCTCCAGACCCAGCGACATCACACGTACCAACAAGAAGACCAGAGATACTGTCAAGGTGCAACTCAATGTTCCCCCCACCAGTCGCCGAGGCAACCTGAGCAGTGAAAGATGCCGCTCCATCCCCGAAGTCAATCCCCTTGACCTTGATGTAATCTCCATCATTGATGTATGCGACGCTCATCCCACCTTCGCTGGACGCTTCGACCTCGATTCCCTCCGACCACGTAATGAGCTCAGCCTCCTGACGGACGTAAGGATCCACGTTAACAATCTGTGCCGGCCCCTCGGTCGTCATCTCAAGCTGGGGAATCGTTCCATCGGCGTTGTATTCGAAACTCTCCACGGCTACAGAACGCGTGAAGCCCCCGCCTCCAGGTAAGGTGCCGTTGTGGTAGAAGAAGTAGGACTTGCCGGCAAAGTCGATGATGCCGGGGTGGTTCGTGAAGCTGCCGCCCTCTGTGGGCATAATCTGGCCTTGGTACGTCCATGGCCCCGTGATAGTGGGACCCGTCGAGTATCGAATGTCCTCGGGACAGCATACTGCCGCGAAAATCATGTAGTATAGATCGCCCCTCTTATACACCCACGGTGCCTCCTCGAAGGTGGTAGCACGCGACGGATTGCCTTCACGAGCCCCGAAGCCTTCCGCAGTGAGGTCTACTTTGGTGATTTCCCGCTGTAGGAGATCATGTCCTCGTTCAACTTGACATACAACAGATCCGGGTTGCCCCAGTACATGTACGCCTGCCCATCGTCGTCAATATAGACAGTCGGGTCAATCTGTCCGTTGCTGAGAAGAGGGGCGCCGATGGCATCGACGTAGGGACCTGTGATGGTGTCGCTGACGCCTACCCCGATGGACATGCTGCCATTGATCGCGGTCGTCGGGACGTAGAAGTAGAACTTGCCGTTGCGCTCAATGGCCTGCCCGGCCCACGCATTGGCCTCGGCCCAGGCGAAGGTGGCCACGTTCATGGGCGACCCGTGGTGTTGCCAGTTGACCATGTCAACGGAGGAGAAGAGGAGCCATTCGCGCATGCCGAAGTTGGTGGAGTTATCTTCATCGTGGCCGGTGAAGAGGTAGACGCGATCCCCGACCACAAGGGGTGCTGGATCAGCTATGTATTGTGTCTGCACGATAGGATTGTCGGCTTGAACACGACCAATGGCGGACAGAAGGCCACTGATCAAGAGGAAAGACTTCATGATGGCCGAAGTTTGAGACGTCTTAGTCATGGCGGCGGTGGTGGTCGGAGAGATGAAGGCCAGCGAAAAGCGGTTGAGATCCTTCGAATTGGAATAGCAGATGACTGGAGAGTGAGCAGCATAATTATACTAAAAGGTACGTAGAATTCAGAAAAGTCTTCTACCTAATTTCATTGCCCGAGGCTGGAATGATGAGATGTTACTCTACGTGTCATTGCGTCGCGATGTCAAACGCTGGATCATCATTGGTGCGGATGCATCGAATACCCGTCCCAAGCCGGGAAAGAGGCAAATCAAAGAAGGAAAACGTGGAGAAATGGCGATTTCTCCGCAATTGTGTTTATTTCGAAGATACCGATGCTCTCGTAAAGTCGCGTTCGCACTTCCGTGCCACCAACACACTTCTAGGATCGCAACCAAAACCGTCATTGACAGCCCATGTGTGACAGGGCTGTCATAGACGCAACACAAACGGAATACGCCGCCTGATCACTCGCAATAAATATGCCAAATCTTACTTCACTGCAGCACCTACATAAACTTTGACTCCAAAGGCCTACTAAAATGAGTCTGTGAAGTTAGCCATCTCTCCGTTCGGACCTCGGAGGGCACCCACGAAAGAGAATCGCTATCGCCCAAGTCACATGAAATAAGGCGCAGACTTAACCTTCGACAGCTGCATCCGTATGAGACCCACAATAGAAGCGCGCAGCTGGAAGTAAATCTCGCCTGAAATTACATGAGAAAGGGACGGTAGGAGAATACATCCAGGCCAAAATAGGGTGAGCCCACCTACCCCACAAACCATCACGTTATCGCTATCCGCGAGCTGGGGAGAGGAGCGTATCCCGGCGCTTGCGGCTAGGAGCCAGACTTCGACCGCTGACCTCACCCACCTCTCCAACGTCTTCTCGCTTGTGTTCCGATTGGTCTCAATGATCTTGACCTTCATATTAGCATATTGGCACCTCTTGGCATGCCGACTAGTCTCTATGAAAACTGCAAAATGTCTGTCGTACAACGACAAACACAGATCTCCAGCCGAAATAATTTATTTAACCACCAATCACAGCTTTGACACTTGAATATGAGAACGCTTCTTTTCTTTCAACTTTAGTATTGCCTTGGCACCCCATTGTCAAGGGATGGAAAGTGGCCAGATCCAGAGTTACCAAGGACGACAGACGTCAAATTGCGATTGGGGCGTTTCAAATAGCTTGCGATTTGAAAAATCAGAGAAATCGCAACATGGTCAATATGAATGCTTCCTTTTATTAATATATATCGGACGTCCTGCTTTGTGATTATGCCCTTGTGATTCACGCCATCACTCTGCCAAGTTCCCTTAGGAAGGTTCAACGATGCATTATTCTCGTCTTTTTGGTCTTGTAGCTACGGCTACTCTGACAGGAGCACTCCTGCTTCAGGTTGATCCCGACAGCCCTGGTCATGAGATCAGTCCTTTGCTTCATGGACTTATGTTCGAGGACATTAGTAACAGCGGTGACGGAGGTACGTAGTCTTCGCCGTTCATATGACATAGCTTCGGGGCTGGTTGGTCGAATGTCTAACACTGCGAAAAGGTCTCTACTCACAGCAACTCCGCAACAACGCCTTCCAGGGCAAGGTGACCATGCTCGATCCCTGGACTGTCCACTATGGCTCGGCTAGCATTTCTCATGACGCCGACACCCCATTGACCAGCGCCATCACTTCGTTCCTGAAGATCACTGTCCCTCCCGGATCTGGTGGCTTCACTGGCGTCGCGAACCCTGGGTACCGCGGTATCATCGTCGATGGTGGCTACTACAACAGCACCTTCTGGCTTCGTGGCTACTTCCAAGGCGATGTCAAGATCCGACTCCTGGGCAATGAGACTGATGTTGAATACGGCTGGGCCATCATCCCTGTGGACTCTAAGGCCGATTCCTGGACTCGATACGAGGCCGGTTTCTGGACCACAGCGGCCCCCGATGGTGACAACCTTTGGGTTTTCGAGATCTTAGCCGAGACTCTGACCAGCGGATCCATCAACCTCGGTTACCCCACTTTGTTCCCTCCCACGTTCAAGGGAAGACAGAATGGCTTGACTGTGGATCTGTCGGAAGCCCTTGTCGATCTCAGCCCCCAGTTTCTCAGGTTTCCTGGTGGCAACAATCTGTAAGCCACCTAAATCTCCTTGTCCTCTGAGTTGACTAGGCTTACTAATCTCTTCATAGAGAGGGAGGCGGCCCGGACGACCGATGGAAGTGGAACGAGACACTCGGTGCTCTGGAATCCCGGCCAGGTCGTTGGGGTAGGTTTTGACTCCATCCATGATGCCATTACAACGTTAATACGACGAGGCTAATCGTCTCTTCCCCCTGGTACAGGTACTTGGGGATATGTCAACACTGACGGTCTTGGCCTCATGGAGTACTTCCACTGGTGCGAAGACATGTCTATGGAGCCTATCTTGGATGTTTGGGCTGGTCTTGGCTTGCAGGTCTCCCGCCATTGGTAGGGGCAGAGCTTGAACCATATGTTGACGACGAGATTCGCGAGATAGAAGTTGGTTACCCTCTGCTTATCATCCAGTCGCAAGCTAACATTCACAGTTCGTCATCGGTGACATCAACACTTCTGGGGGTGCACTTCGCGCTTCTCTTGGGCATCCGGAGCCATACCAACTCAAATTCGTCGAGATTGGAAACGAAGACAACCTCGCCGGTGGCTGTGAATCTTACAAGCAACGATTCGTGCAATTCTTCGACGCCATCAAGGAGGCATACCCGCAACTCACCATCCTCACATCCACGTCCGACCGCAATTGCCTGCCAGACCCGATCCCCGAGGGCGCATGGCTCGACTTCCATGACTACAACGTCCCGGAGAACTACATCAATGCATTCGACTTTTACGACGACTGGGACCGCGCTCATCCCGTTTTCATCGGCGAGTACGCCAGGTGGGGCGTCAAGTGGTCTGATATGAGAGGTGCCTGTTCTGAGGCGGTCTACATGATGGGATGGGAGCGCAACGCGGACGTGATCAAGTTAGCTGCCTATGCGCCCACACTGCAGAACTACGACCCCGTTAACGGCCAATGGACTGTGAGACTTTCTTCCTCTCGTCGAAACCCGCATGGTCAGCTAACGTATTTTGACTAGCCCAACCTCATTCCATTTACCAACAAGCCTGATGGCATCGTCTACACGCCATCGTACCATGTTAAGAAGATGTTCGCCACTAATCATGGCGAAGTTGTTGTCCCTGTCAAAGCTGATGTGGAGGTCAATCCAGGTAAATCACTCAACATCCTCATCTCTTGGAATAATCGTTGACCATTCATGTTATTTGGTGGGCTGCGAGCAAGAAGGCAGATGGCCAAGCCATTGTCAAGCTTGCTAAATACGCTTCAAACTCGACTGAGGTTCGCATTCAGGTCCCTGGTAAGGCGAGCTTGAAGGCTTCTTTCACTTCCATCACTGCCGGCCCAGACGACGCCAACTCCGTCGAAAACCCTAATGTCATTGCTCCACCCGCTGTACTCAATATCTCTGGAGACGACGAAGGAGTTTTCACTGTTGAACTGGGTCAGTTTGGCGTTGGAGTTCTGGTGGTATAGAACTGGTTCGTTTTGCGAACATAAAGCTTCGGTGGAAACTGGGTGATCACTTCCAACGAGGACGGGGTTGAGAACGGGGACGAAGGTGGCGATAAGATAGCGTGACTATGATATTGGACTTCAATTCTTCTTTGGGCATCTGCAAACCAGGTGTTCCTACAGCACTTTGAGTAAATAATTACACTCAGTGCCTTTCAGTAATCTCTTCTAATTGCGAGGAATATTAAGATTGCCCGCGCCTAGTAATGACCCCGAGAATCTTTCTTCCCTTCTAACTTTTTTCTTCGCAGTTTGCCGCCTGGAGGCGCACTTTGTTAACTGCTGTATAACTCTCACGGGGAAATATTCGAGGGCTAGGATAGCTCACAGAGAAACCTCTATAGCTACCTATGGGGGTATATGAAGAGAGCGCGAATCGCCCCAATTACACGAGGCAGGCATCTCTCTCTTCACGCTGCCACAACCCATTACACCGAGAAATTCAGTAACAGACAATGTGCCATGCCGCAGATGTTATAAGCCACGACTAGACCAAAACCTCTACGACGGGTGCAAACGCTTGGCCGGCTATGGGTAGTCAGAACCCATCTCTGAAGCTCATGTAGCCCAGGGCATTGAGACTTTCCTATGTCGCCTCTGCTTTCGCTGCTGAGGTACACACATGACATTGCCATTTTCATCGAGAGCATCCAGCGACAGCATTTAGATAGGGCATGACGAGATTGACATTTGCCAAAGGTATTAAGATTACATGTACTCTCATGGTTCTAATAAACCTGATGATTTATTCCTTGTCGAAAGGCTTTCTGGCCGCTTTCTCAATCTTGATCTCAATCGTCTTGGTGATACCGGATGGTAGAGGAGCTTCAGCGAGACCCCGCTCGTTGATGTCCTCCACAAAGATGGTTTCGCCAACATTTTCGGACGTAAACAAGGATGAACGACTTGTTCCCGACTCCCTCCGAACTGGTGACTTGCCTGTATGGCCTCCACTCCACGTTGTCACATACGTTGCGCTTCCACGCGGTAATTGTTCGTGCTGTGTATGCCGTCTGGCGGCAAGTTGGAAAGACGAGTTGTCATGCGCACTCTGCTCAAATACGAGCCTTGAGGCAAGGATATCAATACTTGAATATTGTCAGCTTCCACAAGTGTGGCCATAATCGCAGAATGAAGACTCACAAGATAATGACAGGAAACATGCATTCCAAAGTGTAAACAAAGCGGTCGATCTGACTTGCTACAGTCTCGGCCTTCTGGATTGAAGGCTGGAAGAAGTATGCGACAGCCCGCGTTATTCCGATCAACGCTAGCACCGCCAGGCGAATTTCGGTGCTTCGCATAAGGTGCTGGAAGAGGGTCGGCACCATCGAAGCTCCCAAGGACAGACTCTTCGCCTCCGCGAACTTGCGCAACAGAAAGTACGCGCCAACGCACTCTAGGAGTGCCATGGAGGTGAAGTAGCCCACGTGCAGCCCGTTGATGGTTGTTCTTAGCTGCGACTCGCCGTTGACCAAGATCTTCACCCGAGCAGTGAGAATGAGGATTCTGAGGACGAAGATGGCGACCATCATGAACCAGAACAGAGACATAAACACAACGCGGTCCCGATTCCTTAACACCTTGGTAAGAATGGCATAGCTGTAAAACGAGATACCGGCCTCTTGGACCTATCAAGGATCAGCATCGATGAACACAATTGTTTCATTACACAAAAAGAATGGTCCTACACTACCATCCACAACAAGTCCGCAAAAGCAGACGATATCGCCGTGTTCAGGATAGGGTAATCTGCATAGAAGCTGTAGTAGCAGAGGCCATTTGCCGTGGCGCCAGCCGCCGATACGATGATGGGGATAAGCGAGACCGGGGAGAAGGCGGTGATGCCCGCGATCATGAACCCGAAGAGCACGTTTGCCAAGCCGATTGTGCTGAGGATCGCCCAACTGGTCTCAAAGTAAACGACCGCCATTCTGCCTCCTGAAGCGCCCGCATAAGTTGCATCGAAGTCAAAGCTTTACATGAACTTCAGTTTCCCCACAACTGTCTTATACAATTCGGGGCGACCGACAGCGGGCGTAAAGGGGACGAGCTGTCTCGCTCGCATGAGGATTCGCAGCCACGATTGCATTGCAGAAACTTAGACCGTTACGCAGACCTGTTCAGGAGTCTTGTCTTGCGCTCCAATAGACCGCGCGAGAGCCCGCACCATGAATTTGTGGCTGGGTGCTAGAGTCGAGGCGCGCCAATGAGTGGCAGAGAGAAGCTCTACCGGAGTGTGGGGGAGAAACCTGGGGAAAAAACGGTCATGCCGATCGTTTCAATACAGCTGTGCCTCTCTCATGTTGTGATTAGCTCCACTACGTGATTGGATATGTCGTGGTATTACAGCTGTAGTGGGGTTGCAGTGTCAACTCGTGCCGGTGGGATGGGAAATTTCCCCGCATGGTTTTTCAAGCGAGAACCTCAGACTCGCCGTAATCGTCAGAGTCTGACATCCACACGGGGAATAACATCCTCAGGAGCCCAAGCTTATGCATGACAGGTCACAGGACAAGCGGTCGCAGCACCTCTAGCGGTCTAGATTGGGAACGTTGGAGACGATCTCTGCCTGGAACCGGCAACTGACAGTGGAGCTGCCCTGGGTAATGTCCAGCGGCTGGATGTACGAGCCAACTGATCAGGCGACTGATGAGGTTTTCACAGTGATAGAGGAGAGGCGTAAAGTCCCTTCAGGGAACAGATCACAGATCTGGTCAGTTTTCCGGACTTGGCTGCCTAGGAAGGAAAATCAGATCGGGCATTAGAACACCAACGTGGCGTTGCTTGCGAACGTTCAGCTCAGTCTGCCCTCCCAATCCATATCTTCCGGCATAAGATTGCCGGGTAATATCAAAACCTGTCTTGGGTGACACTGTCACTTCAGATAGGATATGATAGCATGCAAGCTGTGGCTTCTAGAAGGAGGGGAAGCTTCTGAAACCGTCCGAAGTTGACCTGCATGATGCATCATGGCCACATGTTTCCCACATGGCAAGTGACGGCAGCATTGAGTGCCCGCAGATCCTTCAGTCGGTGTGAGGGCATCATCCATGTTGGGGATGGTGTGCCCTAATCGATGCCTTCGCATCAGCCACGCCAGTGGCTTTTCTCTTATAACAGTCTCCACGCAAGCCCAGGTTATGATTATGAATGAGATCAAGCTATGTGTTCATCCCAAGGGTGAAACTTATTTTTATTCCAAGCGTTTGCTATTTACAGCCTTCTTTAGTTGACGTTTTTTTCTTTGGATGTAGGCCACGATGCTGCTCTTCGCAAAGCCTATGCCTCCCAAAGTGCCAAAGAGGAGGACGCGAACAGGCATGTTATCTCCATTCTATTTCAGACTTACCTTTACTTGTCGCTAACGAATCTCAATCTGTAGGCTGCGCCTCATGGTATGCTACTTTTCCGCCGCAGTGGAACCCCCCGTTGACATTGTCTCAAGTAAAGACGCAAGAAAGAAGTGCTGCGAGAGACGACCGCAGTGCACACGATGCGAAGAAAGAGGTCTGGACTGTGTCTATCTCCCAGTCAAGCGGCGCCGGTCTAGAGCCGACGGGATTACTTCCCAACCGCGTCAAAAGGCCCGGGTACTGAGCCGTGAGCCAAAGACCGGGGCAGAGTACTCCTGGGGACAGCTCTCTGAAGAACCCTGCGTCGAATCCTCCGAAGTAGCCCTTTCCACTTCCAGTGTGTCATCATGCGACACACCTGATTGGGGTAGTTCGTCTTGCCAATTTGATCTTTCTGAAGAACAAATGAACTCAAGGTTGTTCGAGCAGTTTGGAAGCATGGATGAACCAGGCTCCTGCTCAGACTTCACGCAGGAACTGATCACTACCTCCGCAACATCCCAGCCAGGCCTCACTTCCATGCTCGAGCTGCCCTATTCCTCGTTCTTTAATCTCACCGATGACACCCAAGATCGGAAACTGATTCATCACTTTTGCACTGTTCTATCACATCTCATTGTTTTCACGGAGGAGCCGGACAACTCATTCCAAGAGCTCATTCTCCCACTTGCTTCCGAGAACTCCCCTGTCTTGCACGCCATGTGTGCTTTTTCCAAGGGACACCTTGAGTATATGGGTGTGCAGGACTCCAAGCATTCATCCAACTTCCGCGTTCTGGCAGCGGAGGGCGTCTTCAGTCTCGTGCAACAGAATTGCCGCTACGAGGAGGTACTGGCAGCGACCATGTTGCTCGTCTATTACGAATCGGTAAGTTTCATGCCCTTCTTGTCGGAACTTTACTGATCGAACACAGCTCACCCTCACTGGGTCCTCAAATATGGTACTTGAGCACCTTCGGAGTGCATTTGTTGTCCTCAGCTCCATGCCCAAGTCGGCAAAGAGCCAGAGCGTCAAGTTCCTCGAAAAGGTTGGTCTCAATACTGCGAAAACTACCGATACAATTCGATTACTAATCGTAATCTAGGCATTTCAATTTTACGACGTCATTGCGGCCTTGTCACTCGCTGCCAGCCCAGTATCGGCCACGCCTGACTCAGACCACGAGTATCCCCTGGGTTTGCCATCTCCGAAGTTGACTCGGACAACCTTTGGAGACCCTCTTCTAGGCATGACTGGAGATCTCTGGCCTATTCTGTATCGGCTCAGCTCTCTCAAAGCCCTGAAGGGCGACTTGGAATCCGCCGTAACCGCAGACCAACAATCCAAGGTCTCAGTGCTACGCACGGAGTACGAAGCAACATCCAGAGCAATTGAGAACGCCTTGCAGGAGTGGGTACCACCAATACTGCCAAAGAACATCACCACGCCGTTTGAGACACAGGCAGGCGCACAAGATTCTCTACAGGCGATGGTCCACAACTCGCTCGCCTATCGCCATAGTGCACTGGTTTACTTGAACCGTTCTATCTACGGATACCCAGTCAACCATCCGGCTGTCCAAACGAACTGCTATCTAGCACTCAAGAGCTGTGTAGCAGTGATCTCCTCTGGCGGACCGGTGAATGCCCTTCTCTGGCCGCTGTTTGTGGCTGCTTGCGAGGCCATCACGGACCACGACCGTGGCCTTGCCAGATATGCCTTCATGGAAATTGAGAGAAGGCAAGGCATGATAAACATTGAGAGAGCTCGCGCCATCGTCCTTCATCAATGGGCCTCAGTGAGCATGGACAACGTGAATGACACCTGTAGTGGGCGGGTAGACACTTGGAGGGAAATCGCAGGAGGGATGGGGTTCACCATCATATTCGGCTAAAAGCGCATCACCTATTCTAGACCTATCTTACTACGTAATATCTAATCGTATTCATCAGAAATAACCGGTAAATCGTTCTCTTCGTAGACTTGTCATTGGGTGGAACCCACGGCACAGACCCCTACTGTTTCTTCGATGATCCACCCAGGCGGGTGTCAATCGGCTAGACGATCGGCAGATCACACGCGGAAGAAGAGCCCTCGGCGGATGCTAGAAAAGCTGGAGTCAAATTGATCAATAATCATAGCTCTTCGCGGTTCAAATGCGCTGCCTAGTCTGTTGTGTGCTGAGCTATCATGTCTCAGGAAGACGTCATCTTATTTGCCCTTCTGAATCAACCTTCGCTGCTCAGGCATTTGACTTCATTCACAGATGATCCACATCATGAATTGACCAATCATATCATGATCCTGTGATAGCTGCATTCAGCAAAAGCTGCCCCAGCAAGTTGAGCCTATTATCGCGATAGGAATGGAACATCTACTAACATGTTTCGCCGATTTTTTGAGGAAGCTGTCATGTTGCCATGAAGTGGTTCACGAAATGCGAAATTTGAATCGCGGTGGAAATCATCAGCGCTGGCGAGCATCATTCGCTCTTAGAGGGCCGAAGCGGCTGGGGTCTCATCTACCGAGTGTTAATCTTGGAACGAAAGTCTGGCCTTCAATAACAATGTGAAATGTGAACAAGACATCAACAAGCCACACACAGATACTAGTCAACCCTAGGAAATGATTGGATCCCCCTTGAAGACTACTCTGAAATAGCTCGCAAAATATTGTCTCACAGCGGGCGCTCGGCATTGACAACGGCGATCATGTCATTCCTTCTAAACAATCAGACGTTCTTGCCCTGACATAAATGGACGGCAGTCCTTACATTACATGCAATGCATGCTTAGATCGTGTCAAAAAAACCCGGTCAACTCGCTAATCGCAACATGACCGATCCAGCCACTGAGTACCACCCATGGGTCTCCGAGATCCAACTCGAAGTTCCCCAACTAGGCCCCAAGCTTGAGCCATGCGCCCACAAAACGAGCAAGTATGCGAACAAGAAAAGATTGGTGATTTGCTGTGATGGAACTTGGAATAACTCGTGAGCATTCGTATCACCGTAGAAGCCAAGAAAGAATGCGCTGATGGAAGGGCTTCTACAGCAACCAGAAAGGCAACATCTCCACCAATGTTGCCCGGCTATCGGCTGCGGTCGCCCACAAGTGCTGCACCGGCATGCCCCAGATTGTGTTCTACCACCGCGGCGCAGGCACCGAGGAGTCCAAGGTCGCACAAGCCTTGGGCGGAGTGTTAGGGAAGGGAATTATTCAGGTGAGTTCACCTGCGTTACAATGCTCGTCTTTGGGCCGGATAATCATAACAAACTCGCCTCCTAGGATGTTGCCGATGTGTACCGTTTCATTTGCGACAACTACAACCCAGGGGATGAGCTCGTCATCGTAGGTTTCTCCAGAGGCGCCTTCACCGCGCGATCTGTCTCGGGCATGGTCTGCAACATCGGTCTCCTCAATCGTGTCGGACTCGCCAACTTTGGTGACATCTTCCATGACTACCAGAACTTTCCAAACTGGAGGCCTGGTACCAAGTTCAATATCGAAGACCACCTTGCTGGCTTTACCCTCACCAATTACGAACGACTGGAAAGATTCCGGACCAAAGATAACAGGAAAGATCATGCCACATTACAGAAGGAACTCGACGAGGACAAGCAGAAGTTCTTCGACAGAATTACAAAGTGCAAGAAGCAGGACGTCGATGGCATGGACTTGATTACCATGGCCCAGAAGTATCGCGATTTCTTGGAGAAGGTTAGCAAGAGGACTTCTATCCCATATGATGATGATACTGACATGTTGATCTGTAGCATCAAATGATTCTTTGCGAGAGAACGTTGCAAGAGAGAGATGGGAAGACAGACTGGTACTTTGCACCAGTTGTTGTCACCATTCAGGCTGTCGGTCAGTATCCACGAAGGGACAAAGGTTCTGGAATCTAGCTAACATGTAGGTATGAACAGGGGTCTGGGATACGGTCGGCAGCCTCGGCTGGCCTAAGATGCCTTGGGAGAAGATTCGCACCGATAGAAGCGCCGATGAAGTAAGCAATCTTCCGTAATATTGTATTAGGCATCTGAGTTAACAGTCTTTAGCTTCGATTCGCCAGTCTGGATGTTCACCCCAACGTCGAGCACGCATTCCACGCCTTAGCCCTCGATGAATGGCGCACTGCCTTTTCCCCCACTCTTTGGGGTAAGAGGGGCAACACCACCACCCATCTTCGTCAAGTATGGTTTCCAGGAAGCCACAGTAACGTCGGCGGGGGTTTTGAGGATCAACAGATCGCGACCATTGCGCTTGCATGTATGTATTTCTTCGCCTTCCCTTGACGAAGCAGTCAGCAAGTGATTAACACCCATTTCTTGCAGGGATGGCGGATCAACTCGCCTCAGTTGGAGTTGAGTTTTCTACCCCAGAGATGAAGCGAATTTTCTACACCCTCGATCCATCTGTCGAGGCCCGAGAATGGGGCAAGGGTCGCATCTCCAGCCCTTCGGCGACTACCACAATCCCCGACAAAGCTTACAACGCTCTTTGGTACCCTTGGCAGACCGTCACGGGTGGGAATACTGTGGCTGGCACGCGCACGCCTGGGTCCTACATGGAGGATGGCAGAAAAGACGTCATTCAAGAACCCAACGAACTCATCCACCCATCTGTACGCATTCGCTATCTCTACGATGGTCTTGGATTGGACGACAATGGCGACTGGGAATGTTCTGCTTTGACCAAGAATGGGTACAAATTGCAGAAGAGCAGCGTCCCTCTCCAAGTCGAGGACCCTCACCACAAGGACTTCATTGCGTCGACGTACGAGACGCTCAGTGGGACTGTCGCATCAGTTCACGGAGGAATGCCGATCGACCCCAATACCGATCATAAACTGGTCCTCCACCAGCTTCCTTTTGAGTCTGATCTCTACCAATTGGAGGAAGCGAAGAATAACTGGGTATGGGAGAAGGAAGGCAAGATTCTCCCAGAAGAGCGCATTGGAATGTGGGAGAGGCTCTTCATTGAAGTCAACCACAACCTTCTCTACAGACAAAAAGAGACACAGAGACTAAAGGAAGAGCGGGAGGCAGCTGAGCCCAAGAGCAATGGCTGGTTTTCTGGCATCCAGTCTTGGGCTGGGGATAAGGTCAACACTGCGCGCAGCGCTGCTGGTAGTGCTCTCACCAACACCGTGGGCAGGCTGCTCCCTAGCTCTGGGAAGCTGAAGCCTGCGGATTATCACCCGGACTTTGGGTATCACGACTTTGTTTCTTGGCAGAAAGGGGACGCAACAAAGACTACCAGGAAGATTAGAACCTAGAGCTATTGAACGGGAAATTTACTCTTCGCCCGTATACCTCTAGCTGCTAGGCATGTAATTGGGTAGAGCACTGTCCAGCGATTATTATTCCTCTTTCATCTCTCTACTACTATTAATTGCATATTCACTATTCTCTCCTTTGATGTTTCTTATTATACTCAATGAGGTCATTGTCGTTCTCATCATCATCCTCGTTGTCATCCTCGTTGTCATCCTCGCTGTCGTCCTCGTTGTCGTCCTCGTCGTCGTCCTCGTCGTCGTCCTCGTCTCTGCCGTTATCACAGTAATCACTAGTCGCGTGAAAGTCGAAAACTTTTATTGAGATGGAGTGGAAATGATGCGCACTGGCATCTGGGCAAGATTCGAATTCTGTCATTAGAAGAATACAGGCTCCCGGAGTTGCAACTGAAACGAAAATACGAAACGAGTACCATCAGAGTCTAAGGTAGCTATATACAAATTCAGTCAGTTATGTACATTTCGACCCGTCTAATACCCCGACTCAATTCTCTCCATTATTAATTCTGACCAATGTGCTTCTCGCAGCCACAAAGGTGCCCAGTGATCTGATAGTCGAGTCGCCAACCATGTCAAACACGGCTACCTCAGCGCCCATCTCCTTCGACAACCAAGTCCTCAACTCCACGGCGACCAAGGAATCAACACCATACGCGTGTAGGGGCTGCGATGAATCAATAGTGGCAGCGTCAATTCCCAAGGCTCTGGAGAGCTTCTGGATGATGGCCTTGGTAATGACGTTCTCAGCAGCCTCAAGGGTCTCGGCACCAGCTAGCAACATGCTGTAGTTTACAGAGTCCTTGCTCTCCTCGGTGTTGCCACCCATCGTGCGAATCTGGTGGATATGCTTGAACAAAGGCTCGTGCATCCAGCCAGGGAACTCAATACCCTTGGACCGGAGGGTCTCGGGGATCTCGAAGCCCAGTGAGATCTGGGATCGAACGAGAGGAGCAACTGAGTTGGCCGGGTTACAGATCTCGTCCAAAAGAGCATGATACTCTTCTTCTCTCAGAGCAGCATAGCCCTGGGCACGGAGGTGGCCCATGACGTCGATCTTCTCGGCGGCATAACCGACTGACAGGATGATGCCGAGATCGAGGACAGTAGCTTTGAGGCCATGGCTGACGCGGTAGCGGGCAAGGGCATCCTGGTATGCATTGCCGACACAGTAGTTGGCCTGGCCGCCCTTTCCAACGATACCGGAGCCAGAGGAAAGGAGGATGAAGAAGTCCATGTCCTTTGGCAAGACCTCGTGGAGGTTCCAAGATGCATGCACCTTGGGTCGAACGGCAGTATCGTAGTCCTCCAAGGTCATGTTCGCAAAAACGGCGTCCTTGAGAACCATTGAGCCCTGAATGCATCCCTTGATCGGAGGCATGTCTTTCTGGCAGTCCTCAAGAACGCGCTCGAGGGTCTGTCTGCTGGTCACATCGCAAGGTGGAGCGGCGACTCGGACTCCCTGAGCCTCAAGCTCAGCAATGAGCTTCTGACCTGATTCACGAACGGGGCCGAAACGGGAGAGCAGGATGAGATTCTTGGCCCCACGCCGTACCATCCAACTGGCCATGCTGCGTCCAAGACCACCCAGACCACCGGAAATAACATAAGACGCGTTGGGATCGAAGTGGTAAGTTGGCTTCTGGCTCGGCATAATCTGTTTACTGAGTTAGCGTCAATCCAAGGCGCGCAGTTGTCCGTCTACACGTACCATAACTTTATCGTCATCGTGCGGTTCAATCACGATCTTGCCGGAATGGGCACCGCTTTGCATGTATCGGAACGCTTCCTCAACACGTGACAGAGGATAGGTCGTGACGGGGCGCAGCTCGCTGATCTTGCCCTCAGCGACGAGCTGCATGATAGCCCTGAGAACCCTGTTGAAAGAATCCTCGTGGTTCTCGCCAAAGTAGCTGACATCCAAGAACTCGAAGCGGACGTTGTTCTTGAACTTCTCCATATTCAGACGAGCAGACGAGTAAATGTCGACTTTCCCGATTTCAACAAAGCGACCGAAAGGAGCAATGACATCCCAGGAGGCACGAAGAGCTGCGCCAGAGAGAGCATTGACAACGACGTCCACGCCTCTGCCCTTGGTCATGCGCTTAATACCCTGCGCAAATGTCAAGTCGCGACTGGAAAAGATGTGGTCTCGTGGGATGCCATATTCCTTCTCGAGAAGCTCGCACTTATCGAGGGATCCCACAGTAGCGTAGACTTCGGCGCCGCGAAGGTGGGCAAGCTGAATGCAGGCCTGGCCAACACCGCCGGCTGCCGCATGAATGAGGACGGTCTCTGCAGGCTGAACGTTTGCGATGTCATACAACACGCAGTAGGCGGTGACGAAAACGACGGGCAGGGTGGCGGCATTGATGAAGGAGAGGTTATCGGGAAGCTTGGCGAGGGCCTTGTAAGGAGTCCTGGCGTAGGTCTTGACCGAACCTCTCAGCATGCCTGCGACTCTGTCGCCAGGCTTGAGAGGAGAGTCCTTGCCAGCCCTAGTGACGATACCAGAAGCCTCGATACCAATCTGGTTGCCAATCACCTGACCGAGCGAGACCATGATGTCGAGGAAGTTGAGACCACTCGCCATGACCTTGAACTCGACTTGATCATCCGCGAGAGGTTGCTCGTATAGCGGATCGTCAATGAAATGCAGCGTGTCAAGAAGACCGGGCGAGCCGACGACCATCTTCAGAGCTCTGCTGGGATCGGAGCCGAACTCTGCTTCAACAGGTCTGGGCTTGTTCGTCTTGGCGTTGATGGCCTTGTCCATGTAAGTTGCCTCCACCAGACGGGGGATGTGGATAGTTCCATCAACCACTGCGAACTGATTGTCCACAACTGACTCATCTCCAGAAAGGAAAATGGCATCAAAGAGCTGAGTGGTGTACTTGGAGATGCCCTCAACGTCTCTCCCATTCTCAAGCGACAAGGTGACGAACTTCAGCTTGGGATTTTCCGCTCTGACGGTCCTTGAGAAGCCAGTCACTAGCTCCGCGGTCGGAGTCTTGCATGATGGGCCACCACCAGAAGCTAACCACAGGAGACCACTGGCAGATGTCACCATCTTCTTCAGGCCATCGAACTGCTCAGGCGCCATGTCCAACAAGAATGGATGTGCCTGCAGATCACCCAGGAAGATGCAGACCTTGTGAGCGAAGTCGTCCGCCTGAAGGTCGAGGAGCGAGCAGATGCGGCTTTCAACACCCAGCCGAGCAAGGGTTCTGTCAAGGTTTGCAGCAACAGAGTCAGAGATTCCTGAGGATGAAGAAGTCACAAGGATGACCTCTGGACGAGCTCGAGGCTTGGCGTCTCCGGTGGATGCAGTGGCGACCATGAGGGAACTGACGTGGTTGTTGGGGTCATGGTAGTCTGTGAAAGACAAATCCACACCAGTGAACCCGGTCCGCTTCATGTGTTCAGACCAGTCCGGCACGCTGAGAAGGGGACTCCATTTGCGGTAGTTCTCCTCAGACAGCCACCAACCGGGCAGCAAACCGAAGCCAAAACCGGTTTGCATGAGGGTGTTATTGGTGATCTCGTACAGAAGAAGCTGAGCACCGGGCTTCATCAACTTACGGACGTGCTTTAGAGTGATATCGAGGCTCTGCGTGGCATGGAAGACGTTCGCAGCAACGACGAGGTCGTACTTGCCAAGCTCAAATCCCTGGGCAACAGGGTCGTTCTCGATGTTGAGCGTCTTGAAATTCATGCGGTCGACGGCGTAGTGGAACACTTCTCTGGCTTTCTCAAAGAATGAAGGGGAGATGTCGGTGAAATCGTAGCTAGCGAAGCGGATGCCGCTGGCGTTGGGGTCCTTGTAGTGAGTGAGGGTCTCCAGCATCGGATGCGTCATGCCACCGGTGCCAGCACCAATCTCGAGAATCTTCATGCCAGGCTCCTTAGTGGCCAAAGTATCCACATAGGCTGAGAGCTTCTGGTAGCTGATGGCAGCACCGGTTGCGGCGCGATAGACATTTTCCGCGCGCTTCTCGGCGAAGAGAACCTGGAGAGAATCAAGCTTTCCTGCCAGAACATCCGGCATCGCCCGACCCACCGCGACGACAAGGGTGGCCTCTGGAGACTTGCCATCCATCTTGTCCTCCAGCTCCTTGAGATAAGTGTCATCTTCCGCGATAGTATCCATGTCGGGGTCTAGATGGAAGTTCTTGCCATCCGCGTAGCGTTCAAACTGCCAGCGCATCCAGTCGACGTACTTCTGGTGGTGAGGCTTCATCTCCTTCTCCATTTCAGGAGTGACAGTCTTCATGTATCTCTTCATGTACAAGAAGCACAATGTCTCCAGGTTCTTGATCAGCTCAGATGGGTCGAAGCTGAGAAGCTCCTCGTCAGCAAGGAAAGTGCGGGTGGCGATCTCCTGGTTCACGAAGCTGACGTCAGGCTTCCAGTCAATGTTGAAGCAGAGATGGCGGCCGGAGTCAGAACCATTGTTGGAAGAGTTTTGAGCGATCGCGGTAGATACAAAACCCTCAGCGACAACCAAAGGCTCTCCAGTGGCTGCATCGATGGAAGTGAAGGTCGCCTCAGCCTGGCGAAGACCAAGGAACTTGGCGTGGGCGTGGACCCTGTGCGGGCTTTGGAGTTTGGCGCCGTCTGCAGAAAGCCAGAGCTCCTTGAACGAAGTGGGGATCATCACCTCTCCCATCTCCTTACCACCCATGGTCATGGCGACGACAACGCTTTGGATGACACCATCGAGAGTAGTGGGGTGGATGTGATGAGGCTGAATGTGACCGTAGGCCATCTTGCTCTTGATATCCGGAGGCGTGACTGTGGCAACTGAGTTGCGCTGGGCATCGATGCGAACGTCGGACAGATTCTGGAAGGTAGGTCCGAAGTCGAAGCCGACAGTCTGCAGGATTTCATAAAGCTGCTTCATCTGGACTTCCTCTGTGCATGATGTCTCAGCATCTCGGACCGTCTCCACGCAACGCTCGGCGAAAAGACGATCCTCGAGGCCGTTGTCGACCGGCGTATACGGAACTTCGTACTCCGTCTGGATGAGACCACGGCAGTGTTCAACCCAACCATCGTTCTCATAACTGCGAAGTTCGAACTCGCTCCAGTTGGATGCGGCCAAGGCCGTGCTGTCGACGTACGGGCGCATATGGAAGTGAGTCTCAACACCATCAGAGTTGAGTGGCACGCGCAATGCCATGTGCAGAGAGACTTCCTTGAATCTGAAGCCCTTGATCTTTCTCTCTGGCGCTGCAAGCTGAAGGCTAGCCTCAATCGCCATCACTAGCATACCAGCAGCAGGGTACAAGGTCGCGCCGGTGACACGATGGTCCTTGACCCACGGGTTCTCGTTGACCCTGATCCAGTTTCTCCAGATGGCGTTGGACTTGTCCCAATCAGGCACAGGAGCGCCCAAGAGTTCATGACGAGCATGCTGACGGAAGCGGTAGCCCTTGCTCAGACGACTCTCGGCCCAGAAGGTCTTGGTGTGGTTGAAGGGATAGCTGGGAAGATCTACCAGAAGCTTAGGCTGAGCATCGCTGGCTGAATTGAAATCAATGTCATGGCCCTTGCAGAATAGCCAACCGATAGTCTGGAGAAGGGTGGTTGTGGCGGACTGCTTGCGTACGAGTACTGACTCATAAGCCACAGAAGAGGTGTTGGAGAGCTGAGCCAAAATTTCTCTGACAGGACCCTTCAGTGCCGCATGGGGACCAATCTCCACAAGCTCGGTAATGGGTGTGCCCTTGTACTTGGCTCCGAGTTTCTTGGTCTTCTGATTGGAGTCATTGACCAGAGCAGACAGAGCCTGGGAGAAGAGCACCGGGGAGAGCAGGTTCTTAACCCAGTATCCAGGGCTTCTAAGGGCGCTGATGTCGATAGCCTTGCCCTCAAGGGAGGAGTAGAAGGTTGGGTGAGCCGATTTATTGAGATAAGCCCCAGCCTTCATCTTGCCAATTACACGGTTGTACTCGGCAGCGATGGGCTCCATGAGTGGGGAGTGGTAGGCGTTCTGAACAGTGAGCTTGCGGGCGAAGACACTATTCTCGTCAAGCTTCTCCTTGAGAGCATCGATGAGTCCGACGCTACCGCTAACAGTGACATTCTTGGGACTGTTGACACAAGCCACAACTAAAACTTGAGTCTTGGATTGCTCAATCTCAGCAATGTAGCTCTCTGCCTCAGCTTGGCCCAAGCCGACCGACATCATGCCGCCAGTGTGAGAAACCTCACCACGGGACAGTTGTGAAGAGAGAGCGCCTCGGTGAAAAGCAAGTCTCAGCGCGGTTGACTTGGAGATGGCCCTAACAGCGTACGCTGCAGCAATCTCTCCGGAGGAGTGACCAACAACTGAACCGGCAGAGACACCGTAGCTCGTCAGCAGGTCAACCAAGGCAATCTGCAGGGCAGTGCAAAGAGGTTGACTGAATTCAGCGTCATTGACGCGGGAAGACTTCTCGTCTTTCATGAGCTCCTCGGTCAAGGTCCACTCACACCCAATCTCATGGAGGTAGTCTGACGCAGAATCCAGGCTCTCCTTGAAAGAAGGGACTTCGAGGAGTTCACGTCCCATGGCGTACCACTGAGCACCCTGTCCAGTGAAAATAAAGGCAAGCTTGGGCTTGGTGCCGGCCTTGATAGCTGTCAGCTTGCCGCCAAGCTTCTCGATGAGAGCATCGATGCTAGGTGCGACGATGTTGGCTCTATGGGCGAGTTGAGATCTCCGAGACGATAAAGTGAAGCTGAGATCCTCGAGGTACTTGGCCTCATCATCGATCTGATCCTTCTTAGAGGATAGGTACTGCTGGTGGGTCTCCGCAAGGCGGTCAATACCGCTCTCATCTGCAGAGGAGAGTACGAAAATTCTGTCTGCAGCGTTCGGGTCAAGACCTCCGTTTGTCTTGGTGGCACCGGTACTGTGGCCGTTGGTAGCTCCTGACTCTTCGGTCTTTACGCCGTTATGTCCGTTCGCGCCAGGGGTCTCGCCGTTCGAGTGGCCATTCGCCTCGATTGGCTCGGAGATCTCAACCTTGGGAGCACCCAAAAGCTTCTTGTTCGGAAGCTCGGCAGTGCAATGTTGACCCTTCAAGCCATGATCCTTGAGGTAGTTGAAAGCATCGTCCATGATGACGTGGGCATTGGATCCGCCGTAACCAAAGGAGTTGATCGAAGCCCGTCGGAGACCATCAGTCGGCCACAGGGTGTTTTCTGTGGGGAACTTGAGATGCCACTCAGGAAGGATCTTGGGGTTTGCCTTCTCGAACCAAATATTGGGAGGGATCACTCCTGTCTCAAGGACTTGGACAGCCTTGATGAGACCGGCAATGCCAGCAGCGCCCTCAAGATGACCAATGTTGGACTTAACGGCACCAACAATGAGAGGCTCCTCAGGAGAGCGATACTTGCTGAACACTTGGGCAATGGCGCTGGCTTCAATAGGGTCTCCCACAGGGGTTCCGGTACCGTGAGCCTCGAAGAACCGTGTCACACTCGGGTCAAGCCCAGCCTGGCGATAGGCTGTCTCGACAGCGTCAACCTGAGCCTGCTTGGTGGGTTGAGTGATTCCAGGTGACTTTCCATCTTGGTTGGCAACAGTGCTGCGAATGACAGCACGGATGGTGTCTTGGTCGCGGACTGCATCAGAGAGACGCTTCAAGAGGAGGATACCGAAACCCTCGCCTCTAGAGTATCCGTTGGCGCGGTGATCGAAGCTGTAACACTTTGAGTCTGGCGAAAGGAAGCCAAGACTAGTGAGGGGAATACAGGTGTCCGGGTTGTAGAAGAGATTGGCTCCGCCAACGATGGCCATAGAAGACTCTCCCATCTTCAAACTGTTACAGGCCAAGTGACAAGCCATCAAACTGCTCGAGCAAGCAGTATCAAGAGTCATGCTGGCACCGTGAAAGTCGTAAAACCAACTAAGACGGTTGGACAGCATGGCAGTACCAGTACCAGTTGCCAGGTATCTAAGATCGAGCTCGGGGTCACGCGTAATGACTCCATCGTACTCGCGTGTGAAGCACCCAATGTAGACAGAGGTATTGGAACCAACAGCTTTCTCCATGGGAATACCAGCTGACATGCCATTAGCATTTGATACATACTCCAATGCTGATCACGAAAGCTTACCATTTTCCAGAGCGCGGTAAACACATTCCAGCAGCCCTCGCTGCTGGGGATCCATGCACGCCGCTTCCGCAGGCGGAATAGAGAAGAAGGGGGCATCAAAAGCTGCAAGATCACCCTTGATATGGTGTCCCTTACGAATATTGATCTAGGAATATCATTAGTGGTTGTGATAAATCGGGGAACACCAGGGATCACTTACAGCACCAGCCCTTTCGGGATCTGGATGATAGAAAGCATCAATGTTGTATCGTTCTTTGCCGATATCACTCAGGGCAGAACGACCCTCAAGCAAAAGCTTCTGGAACCCCTCGGGAGTCGAGGCATCACCAGGAAACTTGAGATCAATACCAATAATGGCAATGTCTTCGTCGTAGATGCTAGATGCACTATTGTGGGTGGTTGTGGCAGGCATGGTGATAGATGAGTTGATGGTAATCTTATTGAATAAAAGGAGAAGTGTCCAGGATATCCCTCACTCGGTTGAACGAATCAAGGCTTGCTGAATGATGGAGTGATCAAAGGTGAGTATGACTTGGATTGACCACATAAACTTTCTCGTGGTGAGATTGGCCTTATATCAAATTCGTCAGTTTGATATCAGTGTGCAAGCTGAAGCGAGACGAAACCATGGTATTGCTACTACGGTAGAGTTTCCCGGAATGGCCTCATCTCAGCGGCTATACGATGACATGGCGGCGTGCCGACTGATTCATCTGCCTGTTCACTTGTCAATCTATGGCCTGCCGGTCCCATCCATCGGGTGAGGCTGAGTGACAACTATCAACCCCGTTTGTGACTTCTCCGGCATGGGGGGTCAATTTCAGGATTGGAAACAAGCATTTCGAGGTATGAATCACATCCATACCGTGCCACCATGAGAGATATCTCACCATGGAAGTAACCTATCGCCTGAATAGGTATCATCGTAAAGGAGATCCAGCTGAGATCCTTCCGTGAGAATATGGACACTAAGCAGGGTTGACCAAAGGATCATGACAACCTGAAGTTATCTTGCATCAAGACTGACAGGCTGATCAAATCTAACCTGTCTAGTAAATAGCTTCAACGGGGTGTTGATCCACCGCGCAACGTCGCTATTTGTGTCTCTCATACAAGGTGTAAGCACGGCAACTTTGCCGGGGAATGGTGGCGGCGATGTTATCAGCCCGTACGCGGGAGGATTCCATCATGTAATTATGGAGGCGGGCATGGTCTAGGCAGAAGCCGTTTGAGCGGCACGATGGCCCGATTCAAGTGACTAGTTTAGTGTCGTTAGTGCCAAGGCTAGTCAGTGTCTGGAACCGGCCTTCTCAGCCCTAACTATTCTCTCCATTTTAGATGTCTGCAGGCATGGACGCCTAGCAGGGGATTGAATAAGTGGAGGTGGCTTGCAGTAAAAATGGTAGGTTTGAATCTACAAAGGTTTATGTCATTTGATATGCTGGGACTCCATTGAACAATATACGGTGGCAATTCATATCCATGGATGTGGCTTAAGACATGATTAATAACATTAAGTTGTTATCAGTGGCGCAATTACGCCGTTCTGCACTATTTAGGCTAATTCATAATCGAAGACCAGGCGGGCCGTCTCCCGTTTGCCTTCCTTCGTCACAACAATCTTACGAACATAACGTCTGATACCGTCAATCTCTTCGAACCCCCACGTTTGCTCTTGAGTCCATGCGTGGTCAAGATTTTCAACCTTGATCATGATGACAGGGTCTTGACTGTGCTCCTTCTGAAGCCCAGCTGTGAGGAATTTATCCTTGATCTGCCCCACTCAATTAGCTCAACGCAACACAGCCGGTGAACATATGTGACCATTACCACGCAATACTGTGTTCCCTTGGATCCTTCCATACGATCTCCAATGAAGTTACGCCAGCATGCAAGGGACTTATCCGCAGGGTTCACAGAATATGGGTTGGAATTTTGGATGTTGCAGGGCTAGTGAGGTGGGGGAGGGGCAATGCTTACATCGGACAGTGCCGACCATCCATTCTGGACCCTGAGACGACCAAAGTTGGCATCGGTACGCTCAACGACGTCCCAGTTGAGCAAACGACGCTCCTTGGCTTTGTGGATTCCCCCTCCAATGACGTTCTCGGCCTCGATCACGTCGACGCCATTTTCAGTGGGGCAGGCCTTGATGTTGATGACAATCGGTACGGCACCCATTGCCTTACGGATGGCCCAATTGATGCCTTGCTGTTTGTTTTGCAAAATCAGTAGCCCGCATCACGGAAGGAGAAAACGTGTTCGTGTCAGAGTCTGTCTAGGTACTAACAATAGCAAGAAGCGGATCAGAACTGTCTGAAAGCTGCTTATTGGTTTTGAACTTGCCAGTCAAGTTGTGCAGCGTGCAGGTCGATGGAGCAGCCATTTTGCTGGTTCAAGGTTGTAACAACAAGTGGAGACAAAATGATGAGCACTGGATTAGGTGACCAAGAAGTTCGGAACTTTATCCCGTGTGGTATCCATCTCCTGAGTTTACCATTTTAATATACTTCGGAAGAATCAGCTTGCCCATTACTGCCTGGTGATGGTGAGAGTTGATAGGCAGATTTGGAACTAGCCAGGATACAACTGCAAGGAGTCCTTCAGATGTCGCTAGTGATGACAGGACTGTTGGCTTCACGAGTTTCCCATGCGCCGTGTTCACGGATTGCATCCACACCAACCTGGCGGGTCGTGGATGGAGCCCTGGTTTGTTTACAATCACCCTCCGTGTCAAAATTGCGAAGCGAACGCCCCTCTCCGCAATAAGACGCACCCCTCTCAATCCTAGCACATCCCGACCCACTCTTCGCGAGGTTTTATCCATTTCAGGAAAGGTGCGTCTCAGAAAAAGCGCGTCAGAAATAAGCGCGAAATAAGATGCAACATGAAGAGATAATCAAGATCATCCTGATAGAACGATATTTCGAAACAACACAACTGGGGCGGTGAGATTCCTGCTTGCTAGTGGGCCACGATCAACCGACATCGAGCCGTGGACGGGAATAGAATCATTCGGTCAATATCCTGTTGCCTTGCCTGAGATAGCTTCGAAGGCTATGACATACTGACAGATGTCAACCTTCCCGTCTCCTACACGCTAGATGTCTCACCAGGGCTGTGCCGTGTTCTTCCGTGACACCATATCGGATGTTTCCTATGGTTCATGGCCAGTGGACCACAATCTTTTAGTAACATGGCTGATATGTTAGTAGTGAAGCGAACGCACATCACGCCTTTGGTACATTCACAGTCGAAATATTTCGCGTCGAATGTTGATTCAAAACTCACTGGGCACGATTTGGCAATTATATCGTTTGATCTTGTGCTACGATCAAATAGTATCGCAAAAGAGTGCGGGTTTGCCGTTCTAGACATCCACTCATCATGGCATCCATTCTGGTTATTATTGGTCTACTATTTTGTGGCCTTCTGCTTCTCTATCGAAGGGCGTTACCCAGGCCATACAGTGGCATCCCATACAATAAAGAATCTGCGCAGAGAATCCTTGGGGATCTTCCAGGACTTCTTTCCCACTTCAAGAAAACCAAAGAAATCGCAAGCTTCTCGTTTCAGCAATGTCGCAACCTGAATTCGCCCATCGTCCAGATCTTCTTGCGTCCATTTTCGCGCCCGTTCATCTTCATCGACGATCCCCAGGAGACTGAAGACATACTGCTCCGTCGAACTCGAGAGTTCGATCGGGCTCCATCGACCATTGCGTTTTTCGAGCCTTTGGTCCCTGAGGCGAGTATGGTCAAGCTCTCAAACCCGGCGTTCAAGGAACAGAGGCGATTGTGGCAGGATGTCATGTCGCCTCAATTTCTCCGAAAGGTCGTCGCTCCAAATGTGCATCGCTGCGCGTCTGAGTTAGTCGAACTTTGGAGTCGGAAATGTGCCCTTGCAAGCGAGCACCCTTTCAAGGCTTTGGATGATCTGGAGTTGGCAGCGTTTGACTCCATCTGGATCGCTATGCTGGGAACTCGACTCACTGGCCTCCGCGACGAGATGAAGGCGCTCGAAAATGAACGTTCTGCATCAGGCTCTGACAAAGACGAGCCTATTGAGTTTCCCAAGGCGCCTCGGTCAATCATGTACCATGCAATCGAGTACGTCAACGGCACTATTGAGCGAATTATGAGATCTCCATTCCCAGCCAAGCACCACTGGTGGATTCGACAGTCAAAGCAATACAAATACTACAGCAGCTTTAAGGATAAGGAGATTGATAGGCTGATTGTGAGGGCCCGTCTACGCTTCGAGAAGCTCACTAGTCAGGGCGACATAGTTATTGAGGACGAAGGAGACACTTGCGCCATGGACCTAGTCCTTCGGCGTGAGGCGATCGCATTTGCCAAGACAGGGCAACGCTCCCCAGCATCCAGTGACACGGCAATGCGCGATGAACTTGCGATGTTGCTGGTAGCGGTAAGTGACACAACGTGCCTGTCAAATTTGATCTCATGCTAAACATTCGCATCAGGGCCACGAAACAACCGCCATCACACTTGGTTGGGGCTTAAGATCACTGGCTGATAACCAAGGGAAGCAATCAAAGCTCAGAAGAAGCCTTCAAGATGCCTTCTCACCTGTGCCTGTAGGATCTGTGCCATCCGCCTCTGACATTCTATCCACCTCAATTCCCTATCTTGATGGCACATTGGAAGAAATTCTACGTTTCGCCAACACCGTGCCTCTACTAGCTCGTTCTGCCATAATCGACACTACCATATTGGGTTATCACGTGCCGAAAGGATCCCACATCATGTGCAATGCTCAGTTCATGAACGAGCCCATATATATACCAGATGCTGCCCGCAGCGAGTCCAGTCGGGCAGCTTGGGAACGCCGCAAAGGACATGCTTTTGCCACGACGGATATAAAGCGTTTCATGCCAGAGAGATGGATCAAGAAAGACGAAAATGGCGTGGAGGAATTTGACTCTGCAGCATTGACGAGAATGCAATTCTCTCTGGGACCGCGAGGCTGCTTTGGTACGTCGAAGAAACATGCATTCTATCAGACATCATTTGCTGACTATTACTTCCAGGCAGAAAACTAGCGATGCAACAATTACGCATATTTCTCGTCCTTCTTGTGTTGAACTTTGAGTTTCTCCCTGTTCCTGATATGCTAAACAGCCCGTGGGGCCATCAGAAGATCTTACGCCCTCCTCAACAATGCTATGTCCGACTTCGGAGAGTTTGATGTAGTTTTCACATAGAATATGTAGTAGCCATGACTTTGAGAACCAGTCAGAAGGATATTTGTGTCGCCTCCCAGTCTTTTCTAGGCAGAGTTATTAGTGTTCAAATTCAAATAACTTTAACTAGTAGGGATTATATGCTCAGGAAAGGTGCCAATGATGATAATGATAATAGTGATAACAACAACGACAACGACGATGTCAGAAGCACAAAAGTTAGACTTTTAACAGGACTGAGGTGATTGAGTAATAATTCCAATCTGACTTTGCTTGAAAACAGACTCATGGGAATGGATCATACTCTGCCAACCCCTGACACACCCCGTCTAACTCTACCCCATCGATGCGCTGAACCGCCTTCTCGCCTGCTCCAAAACGAAGTACAAACCCTCCATTAGTCTCGTTGACAACCTGCGGCTCCCAACCAAATTTCTTCTGCGGTCCATGATACGGATCCTCAGCAAACGCCATGACATAATCCTGCATTGCCCTGCTAACTTCAACCTGGAAATCCGTCGTTGGCGCGATGTGATCCAACAGGTCATACGTCCCAAACAACAAAGGCGTCTCGCTGTTGTGATATGCGCCCAGCCAACTGTACACATTCAAATTGGGAAACTCAGCAGCATATTGAAACCTGAAGACGGGGGCTTCGGACGTGCTCAGACGGTTGCGAGCAACAGTGGCATTGAAAGCCGAGCACACCCACGCGACGTCCATGGCCGTGACCGGCGCCTGCCAAGGGCCTTCGGTCAGGTTATCCTTTGGCCATGGAGTGAGCGATGAGAACTCGTTGGCCGTCATGGAGATGAGGGACGGGCGAAGAGCGATTTTCCCCGCCGCAGCGCGCTCATCGTAGTCGCGGAAGATAATGCGATCATCGGGGATCAAGCCGAAAGATAGAACTGGCGTTTCACCTCGATCACCGTACTGTCCTATGAAGTTTATGATCTGCGGGAAAGATACGCGGCGCATGCAGTCAAGTTCCGCGGCGCCGTCGTCGTCCTCGCAGTTGGGGCCGCAAGGAGACTCGCAGCCCAGATGCTGTGCTACGAAGGTGAAATTAGAGTGCGATGGGTCCTCCAAGAGGCCCGAAGAATAGGATCCAGTCATGACTCCCGACTCCATATAGTATGATTGAGCAATTGGATCGTCATGGTAAGCGTAGGCGTGGATGTCCGCGCTGATGGAACCTGCCGACCGGCCCCAGTTCATGATACGATTCGGATCGCCGCCAAATGCCGCGATGTTGCTTTCCACCCATTCGAGAGCGGATCTTTGGTCGAGAATTCCGAGATTTTGCTCCCCTTCAGCCACCCCACGCGCGTTAGGGAAGCCAAAGATGCTGACGCGGTAGTTTATTGTGACGATGATTGCTGACTGCGACCGCTCGACCCAGGACGTAGGGATCTGCCAGGGAAGTTCAATGCCACCCATCACGAAGCCGCCGCCTGTCATAAAAAAGAGAACAGGGAACCCCTCTTTAGGTGGCGGGCTCGTGGGTGCCCAGATCGCGAGGTACAGGCAGTCTTCAGATGTTGCTTCGCCTACCAGACCCGACGTATCGTTCTGGGCTCCATTGTAAATCAAGTTGCCCTTTGTTAGAGGTAGGTTCCACATAGATTCGATGGCCGTCACGAACTGTGGACATGAAGGCGGAAACTTCGTCGCATATTGGTGTTTGGTTGAGGGCTGAAGCTTCTCAGGAGCTTGCCAGCGCCGCGACCCGACAGGAGGTTCTGCGAAAGGAATCGATCGCCATTGGCGAGTATTGGGCGAATCCGTGTCAATCAGTCCTGTGAAGATCCCGGTGGAGGTCTGCACACTAAGACTGTCAGAGTGCGACACATTGCGGGCTGCTGAGCGGACACCGGTCGCCAGTGCTAGGAGCGATAAAATGCTAAGATTCATGATGAAGAAGCACAATGTGCTGCGTCCACAAAATCTAGAGCAGAGCGCTTCGGCTGTAAATACATCATCTTCTTATCGGCTTATGCCTTGGCTTCCCCGCGCAGCCCCGTTAAACTGACCTCTTTCTAGAAGGTGGCATTACAACATTATGCGGTCAGCATTCCTTTGAAGACGGAAAACGAAGTCTCGGAGACGGAACGCATGATATCACCGGTCCGCGATAGCAAGTCACAAAACTCAACTCATCCCATTGGCCAATGCATTCTCTACCTTTCGCATAGTAAGCACTCTCTACAACTATTTTGCGAGGTTCGACATGAGCCTGCATATAATTATGTCACATGTCCGATCATCAAGCATTCCTCTGCTCCTCTGATGACCCTCTCCCGGCTAGCTCATACGAGTCAATAGAGCTGCCCTGGGCTTCTTTGGAGGTCGCGCCTTTGACGGTGACTGGGTTGCGACTAAACAAGAACAATGCTGCCAACAGAGCTAATCCACTGAAGCCAGTCAGTATCTGGAATTGTCGCTTGTACCCAGTCGCAAACGCGAGTCGCACTGCAGCGGCTCGCTCCGGGTCCAAGTCGTTGATCGATGACAGGGATTCGGCGATTTGGCCGAGCTCGCCAGGCTTGATGAGTCCTGCAAGCCCCGCCCTCAAGTCATTTGAAAGCACTGCAGAGCTTTGGGACAGGTCAGCAAACTTGCTTCTAAAACTTCTTGTTTGGGCAAAGCTTACCAAATTGCTAGTGCAATAGTCCCGCCAAGGACGCGAATCTGAGTCAGAGCTCCCATCACGATTCCAGCGTTCTCTTTGCTGACAATAAGCTGCCCTAGAGTCAGGACTGTGCTGAGCGTCAATCCGAAGCCAATTCCCATGACGGCCTCGAAGCCATATTGTGAGGCAGAAATGTGGTCGCCCGTGAGCGGAATGCTAATTGAAAGACCGACTCCGATAAGCTGGATGACAGACCCAATGAGGATGAGGTATGCGGGGGGTACGTTGTAGTTTGATGTCAACACTCCAGAGATTGCTGTGGCAAATGGCGAGGTGAGCAACAGTGGAAGGACAGATAAACTTGACTGCACTGGGTTGAGGCCATAGACGGCTTGGGCTCTTTGTGGAATGATGAAGAGAATGGTGACGAAGGGGAAGCCGATGAAGAAAGTCGTGCTGGCTGCAGTCAGCTTCGCAGGGACGCATCGATGAGAAATTAACTCACAACATCATGCTGGCCAACTGGCGATCCTTCAGAAGACCCATGATGAAGATGGGCTCCTGAGGCATATTCTTCTTCCGCTCTAGACGAATCTCCCAGACTATAAAAACAATCCATAGAATGCCTGAAAAGATGAAAGTCGACGATATAGCCGAGCTATCCCAAGCGTAACGTGTACCACCTGACTCAAGAGCGAAGACCAGAAGCACAGAAGCGCCCAGCAGTGAGCCAGCTCCGACGAAGTCAACACGTCGAGTTGTTCCCCGAGAGAACTTGCCTTTCATTCTAGTTCTGAAGTCCGTGGTACGTTCCGACTTGCTTGCTGGCAAGAATATCGCAACTAGGAGGATGGCCACAAAGCCAGGGGGTCCACTTCAAGGACGAATTAGCACTCAACTTTACTTTGCGCCTTTGCTTCCGGGGGGATAATGGATTACGCACTTCAGCAAAAATACCCATCTCCATGATGTGCTGCTAGAAATGGCACCGCCAACAAGAGGACCAGTGATACTAGCGAGGGCGAAGACGGAGGAGATAATGCCGATGTATTTTCCATACTCTGTCTTGGGAACGAGTGCTGGCGCAATGACTAGGACCATTGAGTAGATGCCTGAACCGCCTATTCCTTGGAATGCACGCAGAATAATCCTGCACATAGTCAGTGACTGAAAACTCTTCCATAGAATGGAAACTTGCACACAATTGCTCCATGGTACTTGCAGATCCACAGCCAATTGAGAATACCGTGAACATTGTCAAAGCGAAGATGAACATTGTTTTCGACCCGAAGATACTGGCCAACTTTGCATAAATTACCAGGAAACCTAGAATGCAGCAGTCAGCGACGCGCTTCCAGTCCCCCAAGATATCGTACCAGTATACGTGAGGAAATATGCCGTCACGACCCAATTTCGAAGCTCGAACCCGCTTAGTGAATCTGATATTGCAATCAAAGATGTGCTAACAATTGTCGTCTCCAAAGTAGACAAAAATAGAGAAATCCAGATTCTATGATTCCATCAGCAATAATAACTACATGGTGCAGAAGTTGAAATTGACGAACCCTGCTGTGAGCATGTATAATTTCCATCCACTCATGAACTCGTTCTGCTCTGTAGGCTGCTCTTCTGCCCGTGTGGGAGTCAATGGGACATCGTTGATCGTGTTGTCCGCGGAGCCCGCTGGCGGATCATAAACAGTCTCATTTTGTGCCTGGTTTGCTGCTGGATCGTATGCTGTGTCGCGATGCCTTTCGGTCACGGATGCCTTTTCCACGACAGAATCAGACATCCTTGACTCCGTCATGTAAGGTCCAGCTTGATACACTGGATTTTTGTTCAGGAAAGGGACTCGATACAAGTCGTGTAACGGATCGTGGGTGATTGGAGGAAGCTGGGGATATTCAGGATACCCCGAATAACGTGCGGTGCGGAGGGGAGGGAGCGACACCGGCCGCCAGTGCCCTCCTGATTGAGACATGGCAGAAAGGCTCGGCCAATTGCCCCGTATCGAGAGTGCAGTCGTCTAAAGGGGGTTATGCACGCTGACTGGAGCAAGTCGACAAACGAAAATCACCCCGTCTATGCTGAGGTCCCTTGCAGCTCGCTTGGTCTAGATGACATGGGTATTGCTGATGCGACGCTGATACACGACACACGAAGAATGATGACGGGACAATGAAACAAGGACGAAAGCCCTCACACCGCGCTCATCCGCGCGCTTCTCGTTCGACTTGTGATATGTATTCAGTAACTCCTCCATTTTAGAAAGTTGCTATACGTGTCTGTTTCCATAAACAGCTTGGGAGACAGGCACCGGATTGAGCTTCGAGCCTGCGAGGCAGCACAGCCCTTGAAGGCTGAGGCGCTGAGGTGCTGAATGCTAGTGTCTCACGCCGGCGGAAACGACGGAATGCCATTTCATCACGCAAGCTGACGGCGCCCTACTGGCGTAGGTGTAAGCGTTGACTGGTTGGGGGCAGGGCTGCTGATCCTTCGACGGGGTCGCACGTCGTCAGGGGTCTTCAAGTGGCCGCTTCCAAGCTTTTGACCATGCACGACGCGCAAAAGCTAGCACGCGGGTAGGATCCTGAAGGATTGGGTTGGACCGGCAGAAGAAAAGGCGTGGCTGAAAATGAGGCGACGCCAATGAGGTGCTTGACGTGGGGAAGAATTCTTGTCGAGGACTGATTCTTTTTTTGGGCATATGAATGTGGTTTTCAGGCAGATCCGGTTGTCGGCGGAGAGTAGAAGCATGAGTGATATCAGTTATGCGTCGGACGTTGTATTATGAATTGGATTGTCGAAGTACCAAATTTCGATTTCCAGCTTATTTTCTTACTTTCAATTGAGATTTGGCCCCGAGGCTTCACATTTCCAACGAAGACTGGAAACGTGCAGAAGGAAAACTATCTGTCAACTGGCCAAGTGTATTTCAACGGCAAAATGCGCATTCTTTGCCTCCATGGAATGGGAACAAGCAGCAAGGTTCGCTTCGCTACTCATGGGTAACATGCGCAACACGCCATCCGCTGACAACACACAGATCTTCCAGGTTCAGACTGGTGGGCTACATGCCTACATTGAATACACGCAAACGCTCACTAACACAGTACGCAGCCGCAATTCGCAGTGCCTTGTCAAAGAGCTTCTCTGCAACGTTCGATTTTGTGGAGGGGGCCATAGAATGGCCAGCTGCTCCAGGTATGAAGTTCTGATAGACACGTTTATGACTCGAAACTAACAAGCGCAGGTATCAATCTTATAGCCGGACCCAATGTTGAATACTTCGCATACTACGATACCGATAAGTACGGCAGCATAATCCAAGCGGTGGACGATCTCGAGGAATATGTGACGTCTGAAGGCCCATTCGACGGCGTGTTAGCATTCTCTCAAGGCGCGGCTCTTGCTGCTATGCTGATTGCGCGGGACACGTTCCCCTCGCCGTTCGCGTTCGCAGTGTTTATTTGTGGTGGTCCTCCTTTCTCGGAGAAGGAACTGAAAGAGACAAACACTCTCAGATACTGTGAGAATGATCTCGATAAAGCTGGTAAGCCTGTGCTTGGAATTCCCACGGTGCATCTCGTCGGGGCTCAAGACAAGGACCTTGAAACCTGTATGAAGCTGGTGCAGATGTCTCGGGAGGAGACCAGACAGTTTTGGGAGCATCCTGCGGGGCACGAGATTCCGACCGCCCCAAGGGATGTGACGGACAAGATGGTTGAAACCATTGAGAGAGGAATTGAGAAGGCTATGAAAGCCCAGTGAGAAAAACTTTGTAGCATCATGTAATTCTCGCAAAATGATGAACTTTACCATCTCAGCACCAAACATGATCAAGTTCGATTGATTTCCGATTGATCCAAACTCCTCGATAAGCTGGCCGACGAAGGTTGTGCTGGGTGGCTGGGTGATCGCCAAGATCAAGACATTGACGCAAGGGATGAAATCCAGCTGACCCCGAAGATAGTCCGAATGCTTGGATTAGACAAAATGTGTCCTTAACGAACGACGCTCCCTTACATCTGGTCACAATAGCAGTCGCACAGGTCAAAACTCTATCTCTTCAATCTCTCCCTAACATTCATCATCGCAATTTCCACGTATGCCAACATGGGTTCAACCACGGAGTTCACACTAAGATGGGGCATCATGGCCACTGGCCATATTGCAGCGAGTAAGTTCCTCAGAAATCCGAGCTTGACTTAGTACCCATTGATTGATAATTCCAGATTTCGTGCGAGATCTCTTTACCGACCCAGCAACCCGCGACGTACATGACGTTCGTCATCAGGTAGTCGCTGTCGCATCTTCCAACTCGAAGCAGAAAGCGGCGGATTTTGTCAGCAAGGTGCAGGCCCCGAGCGATGCCACCATCAAGACATACGGCTCCTATCGCGAGCTTGTGGCGGATGAGAATGTAGACATAATTTACGTGGCTTCCCCTGTGAGCCATCATTTCCAGAACGCTATGCTGGCACTTAAGGCCGGGAAGCACGTTCTCTGCGAGAAGACATTCACCGTCAACGCTGCTCAGGCCAGAAAGCTGGTCAACAAAGCACGGGAGAAGGGGCTGTTCCTCATGGAAGCAGTCTGGACGCGGTTTTTCCCACTGAGCACCAAGGTGCGGGAATTGGTAGCGGCTGGGGCTATTGGAACTGTTTATCGGGTCATCGGTGAGTGTTGCCGCACCGTATTGTCTCTCATGTGCCTAATTGGAGCCTCTCAGCCGACAACTCGATTCATCGACACCTCCCAGATGGGAGGCTGGACTTCAATGACTCAGACCGTATGATTAACCCTGGCCTGGCTGGCGGTGCTATGTTTGATCTGGGCGTCTACTCTCTCACTTGGATCATGCAGATCCTCTACCACCTTCAGCCGCATGAGAAGAAGGAGTCACCTGCGCCGATTGCGGCGGCTGTAAGCAAGTATCACACAGGCATCGACGAGGCAGCCAGCTTCATTGTCCAATTCCCGAAGCAAAACACCATGGGGATAGGCATGACAACTCTCCGACTGGGATCAGGTGTCGATTTTGGCTTCACAGGCGGCCCAGCCATCAAGGTCCAGGGGTCAGATGGCGAGATCCAAATTTGCGGTCCGGCTTTCCGTCCGCACAGCTACAAGGTGATCAAGACGGATGACGGTGGCAAGGTTGAGACCATTGAGTGCCCATTCCCACAGGATAGCGGGCGAGGTGGTTGGGGCCGCGGGCTCTACTGGGAGGCAGACGAGTGTGCCAGATGCCTGCGGGACGGTAAGCTGGAGAGTCTCGTCCTGCCCTTGGACGAGACCATTGTTACGATGGAAATCATTGAGGCGGTGTTGAAGCAAGGCATGATGGAGTATCCAGATGTCATCACGACTGACGTGTACGATCCTGAGAGCCCTCTCAATAACGGGCGCTAAGTATGCCACTTCGCAGGCAGCTACATAAAATATCGTAAGAGCTGTAGACTAGACATTCAGCCGCAACTAGTTCATCTGCACTCCATGGCAAGTCTAAGCTTCGTGAAGACTCCAATGTCGTCTGAGCGTGCTGCGATGTTCCTGCCCGTCATTCAATGGGGCGGACCAAAGGAAGCTCGTAAGACTCAACGGGGCAATGATTGATTCATCGATAACCGAAGCGCCATTCCGACGGATTGGATCCGGATTATGCTGGAAGGACTTTTGCTCCATAGACGTAGTGGACTCATTTTCCGGGACCATGAAACTAGGGCCTCCTGGGGTGATGGGGGGTGTAGTCTGAGAGCGACCTCTCAGGGCGTTATTAGAGCACGGCAATAGGCTTGAAAGAATGTCCGTGTGAGGCGAGAAAAAGCCACCACTTCCTTCGATACTTAGTGCATCGTCAGATCCTGTACCGCTTAGATGAATATCCTGCCACCTCTCACACACTAACTGGAGTCTAGGCACCCGCGAGAGGGGATCGAAGCATGGGAAATCCACGACACCAAAATATCACTGCGGGACCCAATCTCGTGATATCCGTGTTCATTGGCCAGCCCTATCATTTGCAGGGGCATCAATCACGTACCCCTGTCTAGTGTGGCCAGTTTGGGATAAAATCTCGCGACGCTAATTCTCGTGGCGCGGGGGTCAACTCATTGGGCGGGAACAGTGCCGGACATGCGGGCGTCTCCGCAGCTTGGCGGAGAAAGCTGTCTCCTTTGCCAAGTTTCAACAGTGATGTCTTGGAGCTGCACGGCGGTGGCTAGGTACAGCAAGTTGTTGCCAGCCACAATGCTTGATAACGCCATGCACAACTAGTCGGGGTTGATTGAAACATCAATCAACCTTCCGGCCTTGTTTCTCACCCTGATCTACCCCACACCAGCCATCCTATGGCGTTCTCAGCCGACCCACGAAGAAGCCCTCCGTTGTCGTACGGGATACGTCTCTCGGTGTCAGCAGATGGTGGGTTGTAAGCTGCCAGGGAGAGACGAATACCTCATCCCCTCGTTTACATCAACTTAGGCTCAACGGATCGAACAGGGATACCACTCCGCAGAGCCTAGACCAGAACTCTTTTTCCCAGCTATCTAACCGAAGGGCAAACTTATGGTTCGTCAACCGCATGTCTTGTAATCGTTGACCAATCAATAAAATCCTGTCAGATCCTGAGGGATGTAATCGGCCCACGACGTCAGACAATCTCGCCGACGTTGCACTCACGGCGTCTCGGCAGGTCCATCCCGCCCACACACACAACTGTCCAGGTGGGTGACAACACTGCAGCCAGGCTAAACATCAGTTGCATTCCTCACACTGTCGCTCGCTTGGTTACAGGCTTAGTGCTTAGCAGCTTGGACCACATGGGATGAACGACAAGCTCCTCAGCCGCAACGCCGCTTCCGCGTGGAAACCCCCGCACCCGCTAGCAAATACAAAGGCTACAGGGGTGTGGGCGGGAGTATTTTTGATTCAATGCTAGCTAGGAACGAAAGGTACCGACATCTCTACCAGGGGCCACTGGCGGAGGGTGTGCAGTTTACACGACAGTGAGCCAAGTCATTCTGAAGGATTGGGACTTCCTCTGCAGGATCACGAGCATACTCCTCCAATAAGACAGTTTGGCGAGATAAGTGACCTTGTTAACGTCATTCATACCGCCAGGCAGTTGGCCCACCTTCTATCTTGGGGTTACTCCTGATCACATTAGTTCCTGTAGACTGAATCACGTCAAGGCAGCCGCATTCATGGACGCAAGTCGAACCAAGGTAGAAGTATCATCTCGAATGCTAACTTGGTAACTTCCTGCCCATCTGCGGTTTCTGGGAAATATCGGCAACTCTTAGTGCATGAATTTTCCTGACATTTGGCTCATTACAACCTCAGTGGATTCGGAATAGGTCATCCTACTGAATGATTTCCCCCCATTGAACGTCATTTCCAGACGTTCTTTTTGCTCTTCCCTTTTTACAAATTGTCTTTTCAGTCTGAATCGCAGGACTATACCCTCATCTCATGGCGATGGCGCTGTCAAAGAAAAATCCGCCCCTCCTCCCTCCGCGCAAAATACTAGTCGTTGTTACAGCTGGTGGTTCAACAAACTCAGGTAAGTCTGATGGTTACGTCATATTTTCAAGGCTAATACGTTTCGTCTTAACAGCTCCCATGTTCGAAGTTTGCAAATATCTCCATGAACGAGGACACACCATCGAGTTCGCCACTTTTGCTGGCCGTGAGGGCTATGCCAACCCTTATCCGTTTGTCTCCGCCGTTCATGTAGTAGGACGTGCCATCACACCAGAGGAAGAAGACAGACTCTACATCCTCTTTAGCGAGTGGAGCTGGAGTGGCAATGGCCTTCGAAATTGGATCGAGGGCAAGAAGTTCTTCGACGCCTTCTGGTCCGAGACCTACGAAAACCTAAAGCGTGTCGTCGAGACCACACGGCCAGACTTCCTCTTTGCGGATTTCCATGTCGACGCAGCTCGGGACATGCAGAGAGAGTACAATCTCCCTCTAGCCACGATGTGGCCCCAGTGGCCGTACTTTATGTGCCCTGTGCCCTACATCCCTGGCCGCGTAGGTCTTGAGCCCCGGGTTCAGACCAGCGAGCATGCGAGCATGTGGGACCGCTTCAACCAAGACATATACTTGCTGAAGCACCCAATTGCCTTCGCCGATCTCTTCCTGACGACAAAGAGAATGCGCGCAAAGAAGGGGCTGGGTATTCTTCCTATGTTACCTAAGCCGGATCACTTGGTGTTGGTGAACTCCTTCGTTGGCCTTGAGACGCCTAAAGAGACGCCACCTTTGCTACATGCCATCGGACCAATTTTGTCAGATGAATACGCTCCGTTGGATGCAGAGCTTTCCGAGTTCTACCAGACTCACGACAGGACCATGTTCGTCGCATTCGGCACGCATGTAATTCTCTCTCGCGAAAGATTGCAAAGCTTAAAAGCAGGCATCATCTCTACTCTGCATGCAGGCCACGTAAATGGTGTTTTGTGGGCCATACGTGGCGCCAGCAAGGCTGCCTTTTCAGCTCTGACCGACAGTATAATTCACACCATGTCAGATGGCAGCCGAATCACTCTCGGTAGCACTGAGCTCCTCGAGAACAAGCATCCGCATCTCAAGTTTGTCGACTTTGCCCCTCAACGAGCAGTACTTGCGCACCCCTCTACTCGGCTCTTCTTCAGCCATGTTGGACCCTCGTCAGCGAACGAGAGTCTTTGGCACGGCGTTCCCATGCTCAGCATGGGGATTTATGGAGATCAGCTGCCCCGAGTTCTTGCTCTTGACTCAGCTGGGGTAGCTTTATCCGTGAAGAAGGAGACTTTCACTCCGGCGGAGATTCAAGAGAAGGTTGGAAAACTCATGCGTGATGAAGAAGGTCACTTTCAACGTGATGCGCTCCGAATGCAACGCATTGCGAATCTAGCGAGTCGCCGAAAGGTGCTCGCGGCGGATCTCATTGAGGAGTTTATGTACGATCACGAACTAAGATTCGAGATCTGTCGCGATGATGAGATTGCCAAAAAGGAGAATGGAGCAAGTGGTGTATTGGACGATCGTGGAAGGGAGCTGCGACCCATGCATCTTCAAACTGCGGATATGAGGATGAGTGCCCTTCGCGCAAGCAACCTAGATCTATGGCTGGTTGGAGCGGCAATAATTGGTGTATTCACGACAGGCATTGTCACCGTTGGGCCACAAGCGGTCTCAAGCCTCCATGATTTGGCGTGTGGTCTTCTGGGGAAATTCTTGTAGCGTCTGTTTTGATCAGTGAGATAATTGAATGTGTCGAACTGGGATGCGCCGCAGATATGGGTTAAATCTGCCTGTTCAAGTCCCCACCCAAAGGGCAATTATGGTTCGAGAATTGACGGAGAACGAGTGAACACGATGCATTCTGAACTGTGATACGGACAAACTTTGAAGATGGATCGGAAACCGAGAGAAAAGTTTCAACGAGACTAGGTCCGGTTGTACGTGACAGCTCCTTGACAAGTCTGCATTTTAAGCGCGTGACGGACCTCTGGAGGAAGCCTTTTATTCCTCAACAGTCTTGGTCACTCCTATTAATACGTCAGATGGCGCTGGCACTGCCTGGTCCGAGGCACCAAGGATTGTCCTCGAAGGGCATATAAGCCAGCTCAGGTCCCCGCGGAACCGGTGAGAAGTCACCGTAGTTGATCGTCGCCACATAAAATTGAAGTCCTCATGTCAACTGACGCATGACCAGAGCTGGGCCGTCCACACTGCCCTCCGTGAACCATCCTACTGTTGCGGCGTCATCCTTCATCATTCCCGATCAATGGAGCCAACATCCATTCCCAAGTCTGCGCCGTTCCATTTACCCCGCCAATATGGTTTGAAGCCATTCAGCTTCGGCATCATTGGAGGCGGTTGGTATGGCTGTCACATTGCAACCTCCCTTCGCGCCCTCGGATTCAGGGTAAAGTTGTTTGAGCAGCACGATCGTCTCTTACACGAGGCTTCAGGCAACAACCAATTTCGCCTCCACATGGGCTTCCACTATCCCCGACATAGCGAAACGCGCATCCAATCTCGAGATGGCTTCTTACGCTTCATCGAGCGCTACCCGGATCTTAGCCGTAGCGTTCCGAACAACATCTACGCGGTCCCCACCCATGATTCACTTCTCGACTATGGTACATATCGAACCATCATGACTTCGAGCGGCGTCCACTTCACAGAGGCCCTGCCGACTAGTTTTGAGCTCACCAATGTCTCTGGGATCATGTGCACCTCTGAGCGCGTGCTTCTTCTTACGAAAGCTCGCGCCTACTTCGAGGCGGAGTTGAAAGACGTCCTACAACTGGGACATCGCATACGTCGAATTGATGATACGGAAGACGCTGTATATATCGACGACGAGTGCTTCGACTTTGCCATCGATGCCACCTGGGGCCACTACAGTAAACCCGATATCCCCGTTCTCTACGAGCCTACGTTGTTACTCTACTACGAAGGCCCGCCAGACTTTCCAGCTCTAACATTGGTTGACGGGCCGCTATGCTCAGTTTATCCCACCGAAGCTCCTGGACTTTTTACGTTATCCAGTGTTCCGCATACGCCTTTGGGCCAATTCGCGACGGCGGAAGAAGCACACGCTGTTCGCGATGGTATATGCAGTGAGGTCATCACGGTGAAACGATGTCTCATGGAAGAGCAAATTGAGAAATACCTCCCGTCATTCTCCCAGCTTTTCCGATACGTCGGCCCACAACTTTCCATCAAGACCAAGGCTGTCGGGGCGCATGACGATCGGACATGTACAGTTTCACGACGTGGTCGCACGTTTTCTGTAATGTCGGGTAAGATCGATACAGTCTTCTTCGCAGCCGAGCGGATTCTATCGTTGATAGAAGTAGCTCAAGCCTCATCTGTCAAGGACACGTTATCTTCTTTGAGAGAGGACATTATGACGGTTAACACAAGAACCCATTTGAATGACACAGGGAGGAGGCTGAGAGGCGACGAGATATTTGGACACAGCCAGCTTTGAGGTCTCAGGCGTGCGTTGTGTGATTTTACTTCATAGTCTGATGCTGAATTTCGGTGTATACCTCTTAGAAGTCTAAATTTGTTAGACGAACGAAAATTTCTCATTGGGTTACCTTAATCGGCCTGTACCTTTCTTGATTGGAACAGTATAATTCACGAAAGACATATATGGTTCTTCCTGTGTCCCAACCCGTTTACCAGTTCACCAAGATCAATAGCCGCTGGGTCGTTTAGACTTAGCAATATACCAACCATGTTCTGGGCGTCAAAATCTTACAGAAATAAGAGCCGGCCTACTATGTTTACTCTAGTAGAACGTCACTGCAAACTTCCATATCGCCCTTCATACGTAGGATTCCATGTACGTTAAGTGTTCATTAGTAAAGGAGGCGTCTAGCGATACTTAACACACCAGATACTTATGTATGCAAAGTTACCTTTATCTTCAAACCTAAGTATAAAGCAAGACACCAAAAGTAGATTTTATTGCTGAGTGAAGGTACATTAGTTGTCTTTGTGGCCACCCTAATGCATTCTTCAACGTTTTCATCAAATCATTACTTGTACATACTTCTATTTATCTCATGATACGCCTGAGAATGTGATCATTAACGTTCCATAGCGACCAGCGCCTCAGGTGAGATTATAGGTACCGAAACACCAAGACACTTTCATTGTGGATCGCTGTTAGATCGTCATGGTTCGCAAGTGACTCTGATCTTTCGGTGACCATGCGTTTGAGTCGACGTCTCCATCCTGTACAAGGCCATACCAAAATGGGAAAGAGAAACTCGCTTGTCTCCGAAATTGTTACCGAACCGTGTCTACACATGTGTACAGAGTCCTCGATCACGCTACTAGGTACCTATGTCTTGGTTCCCCGAGGGAGCAGAGTCGTACTCATGAACCGGACTGTTGCGCAATGTGTTAGACGTCATCTTCAACCTCCACACTCCAGTGAGGGTACATCCGACTTCCTACTACGACGATTACCGGTCACACTCACAATGTCGAGCCACGGTCAATGAAAAAGTAGTATACTGCGAATGATTGATCGCCGTACTAAGATAGGTAGCGATCATTGTTTTGTCTCAGAGATGTATGCTCACCAACACAACATACGAAGAGTGGCTCTGGGACCAATTTACAAATGAAGTCTAAAAGCCACCATCGACGGCAGCGTTCAGTATTCTGCCGCGACTATCACTCAGCCTTCCAAATAGCCAAGATTCGAAACACATACACTGGATATTACAAAGTCATTTACAATGCAACTGATCGTCAGTCTTCTGGTCACTTTCGCTGCTTTGTCAGCGGCATTCACCCTTCCCGAAGCTGCTTCTGATGGCGTTTATATGGCGTACTACAACGACACAGGCCACGAGGTTCATGTTAAGTCACCTGACATGTCACTTCTGAAGAGACTTGCCCATTCCGACGATGAGTCCACAAAGTCCGCCATTCCCCGCTTCAGGGCTTCACGCCTCCAACGGAGAGGCACTACTTGGTGCGGCTGTACGCAGAAGATGAACCCCGGCAATTGCGACAGCGCTGTCGCGGGTCTCAAATCTCTGATAGATTCTCAGGATGGGAGGTATGCCCACATAACGCATGGCAGATCCTTGTACGTCATCAAAGGGGATGTTGTCGCATTCATCTGCAATCGTAGTCGGGATGCGGACACGTGGATCAACGCGAACGACTACGGACAAGGGCTGGCGCAGATCACTTCAGCTTGTGGACTGTACAGCGCAGGCACGTTGCAACATATCGCGGATATCGACGTGGGATACATGATCTATGGGTCGGGCGTGGAATTTTGCCAGGCTGCACGCACTTCACTGGCCAGTTCGTGTTAGGAATCCTGGCCAAAGAACAACAACTCCGGTTGGCATTTGAGGTTAAAGGGATGAGATGAATTGTGATGGAAAAAGACGAGACGAAGTGGAAAGGAAAATCGGGATATTGACAACAAGCTTGCATTTCTACCATTCGTTTCTACACAACGCTTTATGGACACACTCCCTCAACCTGTACTGCATTAAATATACTTCAACGTTCTTTGGAATTTCAAAAACATCTCGCACTTCATGGGTCCAGGTTCGCTTGCGAAATGGCTAGCGCCTGCTTTTGCGCTCTGGCATCTGATACTGACCCGAACGAGATGCTCAAAGCCATGTCTAATTCAAGGGTGGGAAGTGAACTAGCTTGAGGATGTTGGGCGGCAACATCCAAGGAATCTTTCGGGGCAGGTCGAGGATGGCTAGCCAGCGGTGATAAATTTTTGAAACGTCATTGCGTAGCTTGACACACAGCTCCCAAAACTAACTGTTGCTCTCCTGCACTAAGACTCTCCATCGGTTCACATACCCAGTATCTACCCCCTCAAAGATCTTGGGCTCGATGGCCATACCACAAATACCCTCCTCTACTTGGACTATGACCTGTTCTGAGCCAACTCGATCCAACTCTAAAGTAAAGTCCCAAATCGTTTCAAGGTTCTGGTTTTTCGTTGGTGTGTAATAGCAGAATTGATCCTCGCGGCCTGCTGGCATGGCGAAAAATCGACAATCGTTTCCATGAAAAACAATCTGAGCCTTCTCAAGATGTTCATGTGCCGGTGGTGATCGTTTTCGGCGCAGTCGACGATCCACAAGCCAGAAGTTTGTACTTTGTGTCCAGCTCCTCTGACTGACCGTCACCAGTTGATCGTAAGTATCGTATCGCTCGTACGTTTTGGGTCGATCAGGAAAACGCGCCAGGCAGGCTTCATCATCCAGCACAGCTGCTTTCCATTGTCGCTGATACTCCCGAAGCTCCATTACATTCCATGAAGGATCGAATTCCAGGGCTACGTTGGATAATTCTCCAAAGCCAGCAGCGTCCCCTGCAGCGAATGGCATCGAATCGTAAATGCATGCAGGGTTGAATGGGCGGTCGTAGGGTTGTATGAAAATGAGGTCCTGTGCCGGGAGGACGGTTACAAACCGATTGGTATGTATGTCGTTCACCATGAATGTCGCTGACGTATCGAAATGTTTGGGGTTCCTCCAATACACAATGTCCCAACGCAGGTGCGGCTTTTCCTTCAGCTGCTGTAAGAAGTCGGACCATTCTTCTGGCCTATAACGGCGGTACATTGCCGCGCGAGATTCTTTGCAAGCAGTCCACAACCCGCTGTCGATCGCATATGTAGATTCGCTGTTGTTCCACGATGGCTGCGCTGTTTCGTTAGTGGGCATAGGAGGACCCAAGAGAAAGCTCTGCTGTGGTCGCAGCCGGTTGCTAACATGATGCTGAAATCTTTCGGGAGGTCTATGGAGTGGCAAGATTGAGAAATACTGAACCCCGCGAAAGCCAGCCGGTCTAGTTGCAAGGTCCCAGATCTTAGTGCGGAGCTCGGGCGGGAGTAGCGAAAAGCGACGAAATTCGCAGATCATGGTGATTCTTCTTCAGCGGAATATGAATAATAAAGTATCCAATCGTTGCTTATCATGTTATGCATCATATTTGTGTTTAAATACTAGAAGGTCAGCAGAAAGATGGCATCAGGCTAGCCACAGAGGTGTTGGGCCGATGAAACCTAATCCTAAAATGCCAGAAAGCCCACAAACCTAATATACACTACCCAACAACTTTGTTTGTTGAAAGGTAAATCAAGGTAGAAATCCGTTATACCTCTTGAGGAAGATTCGGGCATTAGGGAGACGAAGAACCTTTCTCAAAAAAGATCAAGCTGGATAACATGTGGCACCCTCGGTAACTTTACAAATCTTGAATGATAGGCCAAGTCGCGACCTATAATAGAGGCCGGAGCAATAGTGCAATGGTTCTGACACAAGTATTTGAAATCTCCGGGTTTGATGTTGCCAACAGAAGGTTCTATGGCAAACGCTCTTGCGCAGGCCGAAAAGAAAGCCTTGCGTAAGAAAGGTCGCGAGAAAGTGAACTTAAATGCATAAGACAACCATTTATTTTCCCCGTGTGTCTCCTAGTAGCAGTAGCGGCCTAGTAGCAGTAGCGGATGCACTATGAAGACGTCTCAAGACTTTACACGTCGCAAGGAAATTACAGAAGGCCAAATCAGATTGATGAATGTCTATGGGACTTTGGCGAGCGTGTCATGCGGCTGTGTGGCACAAGATGAGGGGTAAATGATTTCTAACAGCCAAGCCGTGACAATCCACAGGCCTGACCCATTCCAAGCCAACACCAATAAACATGTATTCGAAGACCACCTGCGTGATAAGTCACTAAGCGATTGTCCTGGTCGGGGGAAACCTATTTAGAGCCCCCACACCGCCTCTTACCAAGTCACGTCCACCTTTTCTCCTCTCCACACCTACGTCTTACTGCCAAGAAAGATGACTACCGAATCTTCGAATACAGCCGATTATGCAGCATCACCTCTGGAGAATGAAGATGATTTGGTAACTTCCAATGTCTCTGTAAACGAAAGCTTGTGGATGATGTCGCTGACTATTTGGCACAGATGGACGACAATGACTCTATGTTTGGGGGACGGATGTGTGCATACTCCTTCATAACCCACCACTGCTCTTGGTAGTTTCGCTGTGCTTGCTGACTCAGTGCTATTCGCAGATCTAACTATACAGTGTCATTATCATCGAGTGTCGTTGATTATCCGGAAGAATATGGGCGGCGATATCACGCATTTCGATCCGGCTGTGAGTGCAGAGCCATCCTTCGAAGTTCGCTAACCATCTGACGATGAAAGCATACGTCTTACCGAACGATAAAATTGAGATTGACCGCCTTGACATGGCGCATGCGATGATGGTGAAGGCTATTGGCAATCGATTGTTCCTAGTACCTCTGGACAGACGCAATGTGAAGAGAATATTGGATATAGGAACTGGAACTGGCATTTGTGAGTGTCTTTGTCACATAAATAGCACTTGCCTAACATTTATGGAAAAGGGGCGATTGAGATGGGCGACATCTTTGAGAACGCCGAAGTGGTCGGCGTTGATTTGAGTAATATCCAGCCTACGTGGTATGTCACTAATATTTGAGAACACTGTCGCTGATGGTGGTGCGAACAGAAATAACTAAGAGTGAGATGGCAGGGTACCTCCGAATGTGAAGTTCAAAGTCGACGATGTGGAAAGCCCTTGGGTTGAAGATAGGAAGTTCGATTTCATTTTCTGTCGTTTCATGGCTGCATCCATCGCTGATTGGCCTCGGTTGATGGAAAATATCTATGAGTATGTCAAACTCCATCTAGAGCGCTATTCAATTTCTAACGTCGGTTGGAGCCATCTTCAGCCGGGAGGCTGGGCAGAATTCCATGAGATGGACCCTGAAGTGTACTCAGATGACGGTTCCTACACGAGAGATCACGTTACCTGGTCATGGAACCAGACTTTCTAGAGGTCATGAGGATTTCAGGACGAGATCTATGTCCAGGACCACAGGTTGAAGTGTGGGCCAAGCAGGTCGGCTTCAAAAGCACCTTCCACCAGAAACTTAAGATTCCGCTCGGCCCCTGGCCCAAAAGCTTGTACTACCAACAGTTAGGATCCGCAAATCTAGCCCAGATACTGGAAGGCTTAGAAGGCTTCACCTTACGGGCATTCTGTGGTATTTTGGGACGCTCCGAGGCCGACGTTCTAGCACAGGTCGAGGGGGTGCGTAGGGAAATGACCGAAGGTGCATATAATGGTGCATACGACATGTGAGTTTCTCTATCAGAGCTCGTGTAATAGATCGCTAGCCTTTGTCGTTACACATGTCGTGTATGGGCAGAAACCGGTATCGAAGCAGGCAGGCTGAACATGCAACTGAGTAAGTCAAAGCACCCACTTCTGGCCCACCCCTGCTTCTGGCCCACCAAAAAAATGATGCCCAGCCACCGACTTTCTAGATAACCCCCAACTTCAAATTATCACCGCTTATCGCTTTATTTACTCAGGATACATTTTTCATTGCCTAATGGCTCAGTATACCGAATTTGAAGTCCATCGGGCGCTTGCCGACATCGCAAATGGTGTATCTCAACGTATTGCCTCCCAGCGATGGGGCGTACCACGATCAACACTTCGGAATCGCCTTAAGGGTGTGCAACAAA